>NW_024081006.1:347727-482249 GCF_003009895.1 Hyaena hyaena
GAGAGAGAGAGAGAGAGAGAGAGAGAGAGAGATAGAGAGAGACAGAGAGACAGAGAGTCAATGTGTTCCATTACTTGGGGCCCATGCTGGGTGGCTGCATTATCAAGATGCACTTTTGGTACGGTAATATGTAAACCAAAGACAGATCCATTTTGCAGCAAATTTATGGTCTTTTAGGGAGTGCTGGTAGCAAAATTCCAGGGCATAGTTTTATTCCAGTCAATTCAGGAAAATTCTATTGAGCAACACCTACTCACCACCTGGCACTCTAAGTAATGGGAATCTAAAGACGAAAGAAGATTTAGCAAGGGGGAGAGGAGGTGGGCAGACACTCAAAAACAGTAACAAGAGGGTCTGAGGAGTCTGATGATTGCTGGGTGTGAAAGAAAGCCTAGGCAGCTCAAAGGGTGAGTGATTAACTCCACCGAAGGAAGTGTCCTACAGAAATCTGAAAGCTTGTAAGATGGTAGCCAGTGGGACGGGTTAGGGCTGCACAATGTCATAAGCATACCTTGGAGATACTGCAGATTCAGTTTCAGACCACTGCAATAAAGTAACTCATGCAAGAAAGCAAATCCAATGAATTTTTTGGTGTCCTAGTATATAGCAAAGTTATGCTTACACTATATTATAATTCATTAAGTGTACAATATCACTATGTCTAAAAACACAAAGTACCTTAATTAAAAATATGCTAACCATCATCTGAGCTTTCATTTAGTCCTAATCTTTTTGCTTGTCCTGACTCCATGTTGATGGCTGCTGACTGACCAGGGTGGTGATTGTTGAAGGTTAGGGTGACAGTGGCAATTTCTTAAAATAAGGTAACAATGACACTTATCCCATTCATTGACTTGTCCTTCAACAAATGATTTCTTTGTAGCATGTGAAGCTGTGTGATGGTATTTTACCCACAGAACTTTTTCAAATCGGAGTCAATCCTCTTGAACCCTGCTGCTGCTTTATCAACTAAGTTGATATGATATTCCAAATCCTTTGTTGTTACTTCAACAGTCTTCCCAGCATCTATCTGTACCAGGAAAAGATTCCATCTCAAGAAACCACTTTCCTTGCTCATCCATTAGAAGCAAGCCCTCGTCCGTTAGTTTTATCCTGAGATCACAGGCATTTAGTCACCGTTTTAGACTCCACTTCTAATTCTAATTCTCTTGTTGTTTCCACCACATCTGCAGTGACCTCCCCCACTGAAGTCTGGAGCCCCTCAAAGTCATCAATGAGTGCTGGAATCTACTTCTTCCAAATTCCTGTTAATGTTGATATTCTGATCTGTTTCCATGAATCATGAATGCTCTTAAGGGCATCTAGAATGGTGAATACTTTTCATTATGTTTTCAGTTGGCTTCACCCAGATCCATCAATGGCAGCTAGAGCCTTAAAAAACATATTTGTTAAACAATAAGAAAGTTGAACTTACTCCTTGATCCGTGGGCTGCAGAACGGATGCTGTGTTAGCGGGCACAGACACATTAATCTCATTGTACATCTCCATCAGAGGTTTTGAATGAGCAGGTGAATTATCAATGAGCAGTAATATTTTAGAAGGAATCTTTTTTCCTGAGCAGTGGGTCTCAGTAGTGGGCTTAAAATATTCAGTAAACCATGTTGTAAACAGATGCACTGTCATCCAGGCTTTGCTGTTCCATGTACAGAGCACAGACAGAGTAGATTTAGCATAGTTCTTAAGGTCCCTAGGATTTTCAGAATGGCCAATGAGCACTGGCCTCAACTTAAAGTCACTGGGTATATTAGCTCCTAACAAGAGAGTCAGTCTGTCCTTTGAAGCTTGGAAGCCAGGCAATGACTTCTTTCTAGCTATGAAAGTCCTAGTTGGCATCTTCTTCTAATAGAAGGTTGTTTCATCTATTGAAAATCTGTTTAGTGTGGTCACCTTCATTCATTGTCTCAGTTATATCTTCTGGGTCCCTTGCTGTAGCTTCTCCATTGGCACCTGCTGCTTCACCTTGCACTTCTATATTACTCCTGTCCTTAAACCTCAGGAGCCAACTTCTGCTGGCTTCAAACTTTTCCTCTGCAGCTTCCTCACCCCTCAGCAGCTTCCTCACCCCTCAGCCCTCAGAGCATTGAAGAGAGCCAGGGCCTTGCTCTGGACTAGATGTTGCCTTGAGGGAATGTTGTGGCTGGGTTGATTCTCCCCAGACCAGTGAAACTTTCTCCTCATCAGCAATGAAGTGGTTTCTCTTTCTCATCATTCATGTGTTCCCTGGACCAGCACTTCTAATTTCCTTCAAGAACTTTCCTTTGCATTCACAGCTTGGCTAACTGCGTACTGCAAGAGGTCTAGTTTTTAGTCTATGTTGGCTTTCAACATGGTTTCCTCACTCAGCTTCATCCTTTCTAGTTTTTGATTTAGAGTGAGAAACGTGTGCCTCTTCCTTTCACATGAACACTTAGAGGCCATTGCAGAGTTCTTAATTTGCCTGATTTCCATATTGCTGTGTCTCCAGGAATGGGAGGGGGCACCCAGGAGAGGGACAGAGATGGGGGATGGGTGTTTGGTGGGGCAGTACACACACTGATCTATTAAGCTCACTGTCTTATCATATGAGTGTGTTTTGTGGTACTCCAAAACAGTCACAATAGTAACATCAGAGATCACTGACCACAGTCTATGATAACAAATATAATAATAATGAAAAAGTCAGAAACACTGCAAGAAATACCAAACTGTGACACAGAAACATGAAGTGAGCAGCTATGGGAAAAATGGCACTGACAGACTTAAGTCTTGACACAAGACTGCCACAAACCTTCAGTTTGTTAAAAAAAAAAAAAATGCAGTATCTGAGAAGTGCAGTAAAGCAAGGTATGCCTGTATTTTGAAAAAGTGAGGCAATCTTTTTTTTTATTTTTTGTTAACTTTTTAAATTTATTCCTGAGAGAGAGAGAGAGAGAGGGAGACAGCGTGAACAGGGGAGGGCCAGAGAGAGAAGGAGATACAGAATCTGAAACAGGCTCCAGGCTCTGAGCTAGCTGTCAGCACAGAGCTCAACGCAGGGATCGAACCCATGAACCATGAGATTATGACCTGAGCCAAAGTTGGACGCTTAAACGACTGAGCCACCCAGGCATCCAGCGGCAATCTTGAAAGAAAAGTCTTCACATAAAAATCCAGATTTCTGGCTTCTCTCGAGGAAAGGGACAAGATCTGGTGACACGTGGCACCAACAGGGCAGAGTAAGGCCCTGGCTCTCTGATACCCACGAGCCCCCACCCAAGATCCCGGCCTCTGGAGGCATCGCAGTTTGCAAGCCCTGCCCTATCTTAGAAGAAAAAAAAAGTCAGTCTTCAGGATTTCAGATTCCTAGCCCTAAAAAAGGAATAAGGGGTAAAGGCTGGACACTTTCTGATATTTGCTTTTCTGGAAATAAAACACCCAAAAGCCAAAAGTATCGTCTCTCACTGCATCACTTGACACTGGGAGGCCAGAGCTGACTCAGCCAGCAATCTGGGCTGCTCGTAAGTACTTGGGAGCACAGCTTGCTGATGTGGTCTGAGAGGCAAAACTTCTCAGACTCCAAGCATATGGTCAATTTGGAACAGAGCAGCTCACTTAGCACGGCTTTCAGCAAGCCACCGCGTCTCTTCTAAGAATTACCAGAGGCATCTGGTATAGGGAATGAGGACCACAACCGGTGGGGCTCAGTCAGCAGCACAGGAGTGGGCCTGTCCTCAGGGACTTCCCACGGCCGCACACAGCCTCCCATGACCTCACTGAGCTCCGACTTCTCTCCTGGCTCCCGACGGCCCAGCACACACCTGCCAGTGGACATCCTGCCAACTGCCCGCAAATGCAACGCAACCAAACGGATGCCATTCACATTCCTTCTGCCGTGGTCACTACCCATACGCCACCCAGATGCCCTCCAAAATCCCTCTTGGTTCTGTATGTCCCCCCAGGATGTGCATGCTTCAAGGTCTTCCTCGGCTATTGCGACTGCCTCGCCGGGATGTGCCCTGGATCTGGAAGCGTCTGGGGTGGCTCGTGGCGAAGGGCTCCTCGGTGCGGCGTATGGAAGCCGGTTCCTCAGCCTCGAGGTGGACATGCTACTTCCTGCTGAATCAGGCCAAGGCTGACACTGCACTCTCGCCGCCTTCCTTTCCTTCCCTGTCCTGCGTCTCCACTCCCAACTGAGGCTCCCTGGGAACACTCCCTTGATCCTCTCAGGATCTGCTTCTGGAAACCCCACGAAGACACAGCCCTTCTCCGTCCCCACCCCCCCTCCTCCAGTTATCTCTCCCGGTCACTCAGAGTCAAAACTGTACTCATAGGTCACTTCTTCCCCTACCCATACTGTCCCTTTCCGGCTAAATGTTAAATCCACTATTTCCTCCCATCAGACACATCTCCCATCCATCTCGGCCTACGTCAGTTACTGACCGGCTCCCTCCCTAAATGACCCTGTTTTCTCAGCTTCCATTTTCTTCCCTTCTTAGTTTTTTTTCTTTTGCCTTAGTTTTTTTTTTTTTCTTCCCCTCTTACATTTTGAAAACTCAGCACTACTCTAAGGGTTGCTCCTACAAAACAAAACAAAACAAAACTATCACAATGGTTCCCCATGGACCTCAGGGTAGATTCAAACTTCTTACCCAGCCCATCTAGGAGGTCTCCCGATCATGGTCTCACGTCTCTTCTCCCTGCTTCCCTCTGACCTGTGCTCCGCTCACCCCTTAGCATCAGTGATCTGATTTTCTGGGCTCTCCCCTGCCTGGGAGGCCCTCCTCACCACTTGTTCCCCTGTTCAAATCCATCCATCAGGACGCCTGGGTGGCTCAGTCGGTTAAGTGTCCGACTTTGGCTCGGGTCCTGATCTCACAGTTTGTGAGTTTGAGCCCCGCGTCGAGCTCTGTGCTGACAGCTCAGAGCCTGGGGCCTGCTTCGGATTCTGTGTCTCCCTCTCTCTCTGCTCCTCCCCCACTCACACTCTGCCTCTCTCTCAAAAATAAACAAACAAAAACAATTTAAAAATCCACCCATCACTCCAGACCCAGAGCAAATGGAGGCACGGAGCCTCCTTTTCTAAAGCACCCCAAGTAATAAATTCCGGGTGAGAGGTGAAAACCAAGACCTACTGATTGAGGTGGACATTCACGTAATTTGCATATATATCTGACAACCCCCAGGCCAGAAGAGAAGTTTCTTGAGAGCCCTTTAGAGTCATCTTTGCATAGTGACGCTACTATCACACATGTTTATCTCAGAGAAATCTAACTGAAGGAGAGGCCCCTTTACCACTTAAAACGGCCCCGGTTGTTCCACTCAGCAGGCAGATGTGTCCCCAAATGGACGGGAGCCGGGAAGAGGGGAGACCCTGTTCCCTCCACCTCAGTTCCCACAAACGGCTCAGGCTCCGCAGGTGCAAGCACCTCACCACCCCGCCCCCAGGTGTGATTCTAAGGAAGGCTCCCTGTACACCGAACCAACTTCCTTCCCCATGAGGTTCCCTGTAGGAAACACCCATCTACTCTAGTCCTGCAGGAAAACACACATGGATCAGGTAGAGAAATGCTCCAGGACTACTTCATGGGCTGAGAGAGATTTTCAAAGGTAGGGTTTTGTTTTGTTTTTTTGTTTTTTTCCTAAGGGCAGTTTTCATTATATGCATTTTCCACCTTCCACAAGGGTTTCCGAATCCCACCCTTGCATTAGCAGTGCCTCCTCTGAGTGCCCCAGCCCCTCACCTAGGCCAAAGGGCACCTGATGGATGTGGACAGAGTTCACCAATGTTGTGGCCCTCTGTACCATATAAGGCGGATCCCAGGGGACCTGGACCCAAATGGCTTCAATCCTGGCTCTACGTGTGAACAATGACAATTCAGCCGCTGAAAAATGGAGCCGCACAATGTGTTTTTGTACTCATGTCTACAACCATAAAACGGCCTAGAATTAAACCCACACTCACGAAATACCAGAAGTGACATTTTAATAAGTGACTTCTCTTAGCTAGCAAGTTTTGAGGTCTTTGGCAACTCATTCTAAGGAAAGCTGCCCCCCCAAAAATGAAGAACAACTTAACCACTTAGAATTCAGAGTGAATGAAACTGCACTAACTATACCGTCCGTTAAAAATCACAAAGTGTTCCAAAGAAAGAGCTTCGAGAAAGAAGTACAAATTCTCTTTCTACTTATTCATTAAATATTTCATATTCAGCTATTCATTCTTGAGTCGGTTTTCAAAGTAAATTCAACACACATAGGGTCAAGAATAATTTGTACTTAGGTGTGTGGGTTGGCCTGACATCTTACAATGAAATTGCGGTTATCAGAATTTTCAAGAAAAAAGGGCAGGTAATTTTCCATGGATTTAAGTAAAAGTTTGTCAAAATGTACAGGGCTCAGTGGAATACTACTGCACTGAGCCTTTGGAAAGACTCGTTAATAATCCAGTTAGACTGTCAATGACGCTCTCAAATTATCAAAACTCCATGAGAAAACATTTCATTATAAGATTTAAATATGCTCCTTCTACCTCTTGCACATTACTCTTATTTTTGTCCCAAAGAACTCAGGACCAAGTTAAAAGCTCCTTCCTCCAGAAACACTTCCTTGGTTTCCTTTCCAGCAGGTGACTTCTCCTTTTTCCAAACTCCCATGGCATAAGGTGCATGCCATATTTTCTCAGTTGTTTTTTAAATGTATTTGTTTATTTTGGGGGAGGCAGAGAGAGAGAGAGAGAGGGAGAGAGGGAGAGAATCCCAAGCAGGTCCTGTGCTGTCAGCACAAAGCCCGATATGGGGCTTGAACTCACAGACTATGAGATCATGACCTGAGCTGAAACCAAGAGTTGGACACTCAACTGACTGAGCCATGTAGGTGCCTCCTATTTTCTCAGTTAAATCGCAGGTATCTGGAAGGCAAGCTCCACGTCCAGTTGAACTGTGCACCCTCTACCTCCCCACCAAGTAGAGCTCCTAGGAAAAAACCTCACAAAGAATACAAATTCAGTAAGTGTTTGCCAATGAATGGAGGAGTGAGCGAGCGAGCGAGTGCAAGCTTGCATGGGTCTGTTCTTTTCCTTGGTCTTGCTGCAGATCCCAAAGGCCAGTTATTTTTTAAAAACATAATGTTCACCTTTCATACATATTAAGATTCATATCCAAGTTTCAAGTTGTCATCCCCTGGTAATTCTTGCAAATGAACTTGATCTGGACTGATGGTATTCTAAGAAGTTTACCTATAGCTCTTTCAAGATGGTTCACTTAGAAAATATTAACCAGGATTTACTTCCTCTTTGAGAGCTAAATCATTTCAGTTAACAGTGTCTGTAGGTGTCAGAACTTTGGCAGACTTTGTGAAAATATAATTTTCACGGTCTTTATTAAAGATTAATCATGTACTTCCTTTGTTTCATTTCTGCTACATAAACTCCCTACTGATACAGGAAAAGCGCCATTGGTTTTTGTTCGTTTGTTTATAGCACAAACAAGGGGGGAGGGGCAGAGAGAGAGGGAGACAGGGAATCCCAAGCAGGCCCTGGGCTGTCAGTAGAGCCTGAGCGGAGTTCAGTCTCACTAAACGAGAGATCATCACCTGAGGCGAAATCAGGAGTCTAGGCGACACTTAGCCAGTGGCTACCCAGGCACCTCCATTTGTTTGTTTTTAATAGTGTGGGGTCTTTTCTCAGGATGCAAATACACATGGTTCTTGTGTTTGCTATGAGAAAATGCCTGTCCTTTAAAATGATATCCTATAATGATTCTGCTTCTCATTCCCACTCCTCCCACCCAAGACTAATGGGGAATGGACGTGGGGGAAATTCTCTGTCATTTTTGCCAAGAGAATGGCAGATTACCATTCTCATTACCATGGCGTTAGCAATTTCCTTTAAAAAAAAAAAAAAAAAAACACGATGGGGTGCAGATGGGAGTAGCTTCAAAGATACTGCACAGTTATCCAAGGAATTTCTTTCTCTGAATCTGCTTATTAAGAACCTGGAATGTTCCTTAAAGTCATCCAGGCAGGTGGTCCAGGCACTGTAGACCAGAGCGAACTCAAACCTAAGGAGAATGCCATCTTCTCTTACTTAAAAACCCTCATGCACACCGGTGTCTCATTCTTCTTAATAGCTTGACCCATTTTCCTTTTCTGGAAAGTAAGTTCATTAGCTCAGGGACTGTCCTCAGTGGAAGTAAAAAAAAAAAAAAAAAAAAAAACCCAGTCAAACACTTCAGCTCTACCACTGGCTGATAATGGACTATTCCCTAAAGTGAGGGTTCTTCATCTTTAAGGGGAGCTCTCTCACCCACCTCATCTGATCAGATAATTGAGAGTTAGTTCAGGCCTTGCAAATCATTTAGTATCAGAAAAATCTATGAATGTGCCCATGAAGCTATAGCACTTACTAGCAGCCAGGTGCAGCATAGAGCACAGGCCCTCCAACCACTAGCATGTTCCTTCTCATCTTTCCTGGGACTCAAAACTCTCCCTGGCAGGGAAGGGGCAATCCCCCGGAGTGCACGTGAGTGCCAGGCGTGGAGTTTGGGAAAGAATTAGTCAGGTCCTCTAACCCTTGCTATGCTAAGTGTGATCCATGGACCAGCAGCATTGGGATCATCTAGGAATGTGTTAGAAACACAGTTAGGGGCACCTGGGTGGCTCAGTCGGTTAAGAGTCCGACTTTGGCTTAGGTCATGATCTCATGGTTTGTGAGTTTGAGCCCCCCCGTCAGGCTCTGTGCTGACAGCTCAGAGCCTGGGGCCTGCTTCAGATTCTGTGTCTCCCTCTCTCTGTCCCTCCCTGGCTCACGCTCTCAAAAATAAACATTTAAAAAATAAAAGAAGAAGAAATACAGAGTCCCAGGCCTACCCCCAGACCTGCACTTGAACAATATTCCTGGAGATTCATAGAAGGCACATCAAAGTTTGAGAGGTGCTACTCCGTAGCAGGAAAAGAAAGCATATCTTCACATTTAGAGTCTAAATCATTTATGATGTGCTGACTTCATGGCAAATTGCTTACAGTGGAATTATACAAGAGGGATGCTCTTGTGACCCAACCAAAATGGACTTTCCCCTCCAAACATCAAGGCCAGTGACATGATGTAAGGAACAGAAACCTTGTGTATGTATGAATCCATTGTGTAACCTGGAAGGTACATGGGTGGGTTGATTTTATTTTGTTTCCTTTCTGAAATTCTGACTTCTTTGAGATTATCGAGTGGTAAAATGGAGGAAGGTGGAATAACAAAATTACTACCTCAGCTAAAAATCAAAGGTATCTTCCCCACTTTTTTCACAAAGAGGTTGTCCACAGGAATCCTGGGTGCCAGGGACACCTCAGGTACCTCACATCAGGGTTCAGGTCTGGGAGTCAGCCTGCCTGGGACCAGTCAGAGCTCTGCTTGCTGCCATTTGTGCGACCTTGACAAGGAAGTCAATGCCTGGGCCTCAGCTTCCTTACTTTAAAATGGAAATAAAAACTATCTATTCCAAAGGCTGCTTATGAGAATGAAATACGGTGAGCACTAAATACCAGGGGCCTATAATAGGGACCTATAATAATCAGGCATGTCCTATGAGTCGGTGGAACATAAAACCACTACGGCTCTCAGAACAATTCCCTCTTGTGATTGGCCCGGGTATACAGCAAACTGACATCAAGAAACCAATATTCAAAAAAGATAGACTTGAGAAATGCTTTACTCTACAAAAACCATGGTAATTCTGGACATTAGCAAACGTGTCCGCCGTCTCTCACTTCAAGTTCTCATGCATGTTGACTCCGACTAAGAGCCCGGAACTTGATTAGCCATGAAGAAATGGCCTCTACTGGCCAGGAAGGAGGAGCCCATCTAAGTCACTCAGCTCTCCACCTCCCAGCTGGCCTTGGTGAGCTCACTCTGCACTCTCTCTTTTTAAACTATAGCACATGTTGTCATTCCTCCCAGGACAGTTGGCCAAAGGACAGGTCTGATTCCTCTTACCAGGCTTTCTTTCAAAATGAAGCATAGAAACAGCATGTTTACTATCTCACCTTTGTTGTTTAGAAAAAAAAAAAAAGTCACTTAAATTAATACTGCTCCTTCTGAGAAACCAACCTCAACCTCTCTTTGCTTAATTAGATCCAATAAAGATATAAGAATAAGTATTCAGCTGGGTAAGCCATACTGAAAAACAGCCTCGAAGCCTTGAAAATCAAAATGAAGACCAAATTAATCATAACAGTTGATTCAAGCGGGTTTTGTTTCTCCTCCCTAGTGACTGACAGAACTTACGGTAAGTTTAAAATATCCAATATCTCTACAGTTTGGAGGAAGATAGGAAGTTTGTATAGAGCCTTAAAAAAAATAGTGTTGGGGCACCTGGGTAGCTCAGTTGGTTTCAGCTCAGGTCGTGATCTCGTGATCTTGTGGCTTCATGGTTTGAGCCCTGAGACAGGCTCTGTGCTGACAGCATGGAGCCTGCTTGGGATTCTCCCTCTCTCTCTCTGCCCCTCCCCCACTCACGCTGTCTCTGCCTCTCAAAATAAATAAATATTTAAATAAACTTTATTTTTTTTAACTAATTTATTTTTGAGAGAGAGACAGAGAGACTACGCAGGGGAAAAGCAGAGAGAGAGAGGGAGAGAGAGAGAATCTGAAGTAGGCTCCACACTATTAGCACAGAGCCTGATGTGGGGCTGGAATTCACAAACCATGAGATCATGACCTGAGCCAAAACCAACAGTCAGACACTGAATAGACAATCCCCCAGGAGCCCCTATAAGTAAATAAACTTTTAGAAAAAAAATACTGTGCTTTGTAGCCACATGTTTGAGATTAACAGTAGGATGTTTTTACCAGCTGCATCGTGCTGGGAGTACAGTTCTTCAGAGGAGGCATTTTTCTTTTTAAAAAAATTTTTTTTAACGTTTTATTTATTTTTGAGACAGAGAGAGACAGAGCCCAAGCTGGGGAGGGGCAGAGAGAGAGGGAGACACAGAATCTGAAAGAGGCACCAGGCTCTGAGCTGTCAGCACAGAGTTCAATGTGGGGCTCGAACCCATGGACCATGAAATCATGACCTGAGCTGAAGTTGGATGCTTAACCGACTGAGCCACCCAGGCGCCCCAGAGGAGGCATTTTTCTAGTGGAGTGTAATCCGATAAATTAAAGGAGGGACAGGAGGTGACATGAACTCTCTACTCGTGCAGTCGGGTGTGGACAGTCACAGGACACTATGAAACTCCTCTCTGGTTGTCTAACACTTTACCTTACCTGTCAGACAGCGGAGGCCCTGAGAACCCCATGCAAATTTCAAATATAGTCTCCACCCCTCGTCTTTTCACTTTCCCTCCTCCATTCAACACACATCAGCCTCGTAATGCTAAGCTAACCACTGACCCTCAGAGGACTTACCTCTCAGTTTTCTTGATCAGGATGGCCCTGAAGATGTGCTCAAGGGGTGTTTTCTCCCGCTCGTGGGTCGGCTGCACGAAGGGGTGCAGGGCCACCAGTGAGAAGCCTTGCTGATACAGTTCCATAAGCTGGGCAGGCAGGTCGTGCAGGGAGGCCAGCCTCACCGCCGAGGACCGCGGGAGCTCCGCTGCAGGTGGAGAGAGGAGAGGGTCATTGGGGACCCATGGCAGCAAAGCTGCCCGCCCTCCCCCACCCAAGTCCCTCTCCCGTTGCCCTTGCAGACCCCTGGGTCACCTCTTGCTAGGAACAGTTTATTCCTGTCTTAACTACTGCCTTCAAAGAGAACTTAATGCAGATTATTTTCCAACTCTTCCCAAGGTATTGCTAACTGAATGTCCTTTTTTTTTATTTTTTTTTTTTAAATTTTATTTCTAGGAGAGAGAGAGAAAGACAGCGTGAGCAGGGGAGGGTCAGAGAGAGAGGGAGATACAGACTCTGAAATAGGCTCCAGGCTCTGAGCTGGCAGTCAGCACAGAGCCCGACGCAGGGCTCGAACCCACGAACCGCGAGATCATGACCTAAGCGAAAGTCGGACGCTTAACCGACTAAGCCACCCAGGCGCCCCTTTTAATTGAATGTCTTAAACCGAGAGGTCAGTCTTCTCAGAGGTCACATTGGAAGCGTCATTTCCACCTCCTTCAAAAACACAAAAAAAAAAAGAAGAAGAAGAAGAAGAAGAAAAAGAAAAGAAAGGAAAAGAAAAGAAAAGAAAAGAAAAAAGAAAAGAAAGGAAAAAAGAAAAGAAAGAGAAGGAGGAAGAGGAAAAAATGAAACTGCATGGAAATATAAAATTTCTGGGAGGTAAAAAGCAGCATTAACAAAGTGAGAAGACAAACTAGAATAAAATTTGTCACACATAAGATAAAGGGGTAATTTCTTTAATTTGTCAAGAAACCACTGAAAGAAAGAAAGAGAGAAAGAAAGAGAGAGAGAGGAGGGGGGAAAGAAGGAAAGAAGGAAGCAAGGAAGGAAGGAAGGAGGAAAAAGGAAAAAATATGAACAGGCAATTGCCTAAAAAACACAAAAAGCTAGTCAATATTTAAAAAACACATTAACTCAACATTAGAACTATGAATATCAAAACAAGTATTTTTCACCTATTGAATTATTTTAAGATTTGGATTTAAAACAATTTCTTGAGAAGGACAGATAAGATTCAAAAATCAAAAGCTGTAGGCATATGCACAATTAGAAGTATACATCCCAGCCCTGTCCCCCTTCAGGTTTTCTCCCTAAAGGCAATCAGTATTATCCATTTTTTGAATATAGGTTAATAATTGCTGAATTCATACACAAGTTAAAAAAAAAGTCTGTATGTCTCCTCTTTTGATCCAAATGGTAGCAGAGTGTTACACATCTGGTCTTTTATTAATTTTCATCAAGTGTCAGTATACTTTGCTTAGAAACCATTCAGTAGCAGCACACAGAACTCTTCCTCACTTCCCTTACAGATGAACAGTGTCCCTTTATATGATGTGCCATAGATTATTCAAACTTTTGCTTTTATAAGTGATGCTGATGCAAATATCACTCCTACATAATTTCACATGTGTGCATCATTATACCTAGGAATTCCATACCTAGGAATTTGCTGGACCAAAGATAAGCTATTGTAATTTTCTCAGATATTGCCAGATTTCTTCCACAGAGTAACATGGATTTACTCACTCACCAGTGATGTACAAAGGTATTTCTTTTTCCATGCCCTGGAAAAATCTCATAGTGAAAAAGTGATCCCTGTGGTGGTAATCTGTATTTCTCTTATTATGTAACTTGTATTTCTTTTTTTTTTTTTTTTTTACTGAACAAGTCACATTTAAATACTATCTGTGTTGCCTTTTCTGTTACCTGTAAACTTTGCCCTAGTTTTCGACTGGGTTATTGGTTCTTTTTTTTACAGGTTTGTAGAAACCCTTTATATATTAGGAAATTTAGTTCTTATTTGTGATACCAATTGCAAATATTGCTCCCCAATTTACTGTCTGTCTTTTTTGGCTTTGCATAAAGTGGGTTTGCCATGAAGAATTTTTTTTTTTTTTTTATGAAGTTGAATTTCTCAATCCTGTCTTCAATGACTTCTGAGTTTTGTATCAGAGCACAGAGATCTGGGATTTTAAAATAATTCTCCAGCTACTATATATTTCATTTTTTGGATATGAATCTTTGATCCAGTTTGGAATTTATGCAGTATGAATTCAACATTCCACCTCCCCAGGTTTATCCATTTTTCTTAGATGCCACATTTATCATATATTATATTCCTGAGTATATTTAAGTTAATGATTGTGATCCATTTATCTATTTTAACCATTTTAGTTTAATGTTATGTTTTAATATCTGGTCAGGCTGTTTCTTGAAACTTCTTATCTTCCTGTTTAGTTTCTGAATCTTGTCTGTTATTTTTCCCCCCAAATCATCTTTTAAATCAGCTCATCAAATCTTCCTTTCAAAAACAAACAAAAAAAAACCCTTCTAGTGATATTATTATTGGATCATGTTCAAATTATAGTTTAACTGAAGGATAATGGATATTTTCATCATATTACAAGTTCCCATCCAAGAACAAGGCATAATTTTTGTTTGTTCAAGACTTCTTTGGGGTCCTTTGGGCCCTTATTAAAGTTTTCTTTACATAGATATTGTATATTTATGAAGTTTGTTTCTACTAATACTATTGCTATTGCAATAACAGAACTTTTTTTCTTTTTACTTCCATGTTATCCTTTGTGGGCAAGAATGCTGGAGAAACAGGCAAACTCATCATGGTTGATTGGGTAAACTTCTTTGGGGGGGAATACGATGCTTGCCTTCCAACCTAAAAGTACACACACTCTTTGTCCAACAACCCTGCCGCAAGATATTGGGCCTATGGCTGGACTCCTAGATGGTTTTCAAGCTATATGGACAAAGATACTCACTACAGATTTGTTCGTATAGCAAAAACCTGGAACCAAGTAGTTCTTCATTGGAGGGCTGACTACACAAACACTGGGACACCCAGTGACAAATCCTATGGGCCGTTTAACAGGATTAAGGTAAATCTGTTATGTGCTGATGGCAATGTGTCCGAGATAAATTACTAAGAGGCAAGATGTCTAACAGTGTTTATCATATGCTAGTCTTGTATAAAAATAATTAGATAATCTTCCTTAGAATAAAATTTTTTTCTGAAATACAATCACAAAAATATGAATACTGGAGAAAGGGGCTGAGGTATAGAGGGAAGGATGGAAAGATGGCTTTTACTTTCTTTTGTACTTGCAGTAGGTATTACTGCCATCCATTAGGGTCATCAGGTGGAGGGTTTATGAAACACATTTTTCTGATTTAGATGTAAAAACATGATCTAAAAGTTTTATTATGTACTTTTAAAACTAATGTGTTATTTTAAAACACAAACTTAAAAACAAATCTAGAGGTACTTAAGAACACTACTTAACATCAGCCACTGTAGCTCTCATTTCCATACATCATGCAAGAAATTTACAGGAAAAAAAATCTATAGCAATGATTCACTCTAAAGCAATGCCCAGCATCCTGGGGACATCTCCATTAATAACAGTGACAAAGAGAAGATTGGCCAGGAAAGCAGAAAAGTATGCCATCTTTTCCCTTGAAGGGTACATTCTGGATATGCTGCTTGACAAAGATCTAAAGACAAGTCTGGGAAGGAATGCTCAGCCCCTCCAAATGCCCACGCACAGAAACCTATCAAGTATCTTCTTGGACCTGGGGAAGGGGACCCCTCCCCTAGACTCCTGCTCTAAAGTGTGCTCCTTGATCCGCCAGCAGCTGCACAGAGGAGCACACTAGAAATGGAGACTTTGGGGCCCCACCTCAGAGTTGCCGCATCGAGAGTCTGAGTGATCTACACCTTCCCAAGCCCTCTAAGAGACTCTGAGGCTGAGAACTTCTCTCCAGAGGGTTCCTTTGGCCCTCCTCCAACCACTCTCCTCTTCAAGGGCAAGGAAACCATGGACCTAAGGACAGGCACCCACCTGTGTCATCCATGGCCCAACTTCCCATCATCAAGACCCTGGAATTCTCTGCCCTTACAGTCTGGGGCCCACTCTGGGGGCCTGGACAGTCTTCTTCTCCAATCTGCAGCAAGGGTGGATGGTGCCCACATGTATGCATCCCCAGGCCCAAGGGGGCACAGGGGGACATACCCTCTGGGGAGACACTGCCACAGCTGCAAAATTTAGGGGGCGCCAAAAACTCAATAAGCAAGATCAATAGAAATTTAATGCAATATGTTAAAAAGTGAAAATTAATGCAAGAAGTCTGCAACAAACAAAATATCTAAAATTTTAATAAAGATAGGATCAGTATTACTGATTTTTCCTTTTGCATCAAGCTCCAGCATGGCTCAATACTGCACTGTTACTGATCTTGTCTTTTTAAAAACTGTTGCCTCTCGGGGCACCTGGGTGGTTCAGTCAGTTAAGTGTCTGACTTCAACTGAGGTCATGAACTCGTGATTCGGGAGTTTGAGCCCCACGTCCGGCTCTGTGCTGACAGCTTAGAGCCCGGAGCCTGCTTCAGATTCTGGGTCTCCCTCTCTCTCTACCCCTCCCCCACTCACACTCTGTCTCTGTCTCTGCGTCTCTCAAAAATAAATAAACATTAAAAAAATTTTTTTAGATAAAAATTGTTCCCTCCTACACCTCACCCTTGTGCTGCCTCGAGTCCAACATGTCTTACACTTTATCATCCTGGGCCCTGCAAGTGACAGGAGCCGGCTGTTATGGAGGGTGTCAAGGGAAGGAGGGGCAGGTTTCTTCTGCTGTCAAGAGATTACAAAGCAACGGAACTGAACGAGCATAACCGTGTGTGACATCGATGCTTGTGGTTTCATTTGCAAAACTGAATGGACTTTTGGTGGGAGGGCAACCCCTGTGGGGAGGGTAACTTCACACCGTTGCTCAAACCCAAAAACACTAGGTAGCATTAAGCTGCCCTCCTCTTTCATAAGAGTGTATACGAAGTGCATCTGTGAGTCAAGCAACATGAGACCTCCCACTCAGCCAGGCGTTTTGTGAATGTGCCAAGTATTTCAAACTCTTACGGCTATAATAAAATAAGCCTCTACTAAGATTCTGATAATTTATATATTTGTTCCCCCTTATATATCACACTGTAATAAAAAGAAATAAAAGCAGTCCGTATGTTTAGAAGATTTGGGATTCTAGTTAACATTCCTCCCTGGCAATAATCCTGGGCATGTGAACATGCGGCTTCCTTGTTTAAAATGGAGATAATAACATCATATGGTGGCTGTAAGAATCAAATGGGATGATGTGTGTGTGATCGATAAAGCTCCAAACTATCATTCCCAGTGGTGCTGGCAGTGGTGGATCGAGAGCTGGTCAGGGATACAGGTCAGCTGAGGCTGGTGACGACAATTCGACAATTCGGTGCTGGGCCACTAAATCGTTCCCCATTCCACCCACACCCCTTACCCTCCAGGCTTGCAAATCAGTGCACTCAAGACATCAGCCTATCAACCACTTTACAGTTAAATCCTTCCTGAATAAAACATAATACCTTTAAAATTTTTATCTTAAAATCTAAAGATATATCTCTTGTCAAAACTCAGCAATTTTATGGCTTTAATTTGTGGTATGCATGCTGTCAAAATAAGTTTAGCTTCATGGTTAAAAAACAAATAAAAATTAATCTCAACAATCTCATTGCAATAAAATAAAACCAGGCTCTTATTGTAAATATGATTAAAGGCCTTAATTTCTTGTTTCTGTTTGAACCTTAACATTCAGAAAAACCCTAATTCTTATAAACTGACCAATCTCCCACTATTATTACTAGAAAAATAAAGGAAGGAATGATTTCTCTGTTTGGATGGACATACCAATTGCAGCTTCTTGGTCTCTTTCTCACCCCACCCACCAGGAAAGCCTCTCCATTATTTTTGTTTTGTAAGATTTGCCTGATTTCATTTACAAATTATGTAACCTTGGACAAGTCATATAACTCCCACCCCATCTCTTGGGTCCGTTGTTTATAAAATGAAGACTTTGGATAGTCAATTCTGAAAGGAGCTTCCAGCTTTAAAATGGAATGATTTCATTATTTCAGTTTGAAGAGTAATGTATTAGTTCCTAATTAAAAAGTGATACTGGATAATATAATAAATGTCTACAATGCTAACTGAAAGAGTTCCCCTAACCTAGAGTCAAAAGGTGAATAAGGAATAACCACACGTGCAGGTAGGTGGAGAGATGGGTAGAGAGGCAAGAAAATAATCTGTTGCCACTATGACTGAATAAAAATCACTGGGGGCACTTGGGTGGCTCAGTCGGTTAAGCATCTGACTTCAGCTCAGGTCATGATCTCAGTTTGTGGGTTTGAGCCCTGTGTCCAGCTCTGTGCTGAGAGCTAGCTCAGAGCCTGGAGCCTGCTTCGGATTCTGTATCTCCCTCTCTCTCTGACCCTCCCATGCTCATGCTGTTTCTCTCTCTCTCAAAAATAAAAACATTAAAAAAAAATTTTTTTAAATCACTGGTGTCTTTGAGGGTCCCAGCCTTCTGCCCATCCCAGGGATTAGAAAGGATTCTGCCTGTTCTGACTGTCCCTGGGAGACGTTCAGGGGCATTCTAGGGAAGAGATGCCTCCACAGTCACAGAAGAGAAAGGGGGTATTCTAAGAAGTATCTCTGGGGACAATGGGTTCCCTTTTTCCTAGTGGAGAGCTACAAAGAAAACTGTCTCAGTGACCTGAAAGTACTTTGACTTCCTGGGCTTTCATTAGTCCACTCCAGGACTGAACTACATAAGCCACCTCATCGTAAATTAAAATTTCGAATTCTAAGCCTTCATATTCTGAAAAATTAGGGGCACCAGTAGTGCTTTCTTGGCCAATGTTGCTCCAATCTGAAGAAATGCCACCGTTAGGGCCCTACGTCCATGTGAAGATCATACTCTACTCTCTCTCCACTTTCCAATCTGTCAAGTTCCAAAGTCTTTATCTACTGTGATCAGTCTGCAAACACGAGGACGAGGCTTGATGCCCGTGTGCTCCCACTCAGGGAGCCATGTCTTCATCCCACACAGGGATTTGGATCATACTGCTGTACAAAGCCCAGTTCTCCTGGCTCTGACCTCCTGACCTGGCAGAGGACCTGGGGCAGATCACAAGGCCAGGGACCAGATGGATAAATTAAGTGAGAGACACAGCTATGGGAAGAACAATGGATATGGATGGATGTCCCAGGGGGCAGCAACGTGCGTCCTATCAGCCTGCTTATTATTGCCAATGGGAACATGGGCCCAATGGTGCCCAAACTTCTCTTTCTTACTTTCAAGAACTCAGAAATCTTGGTCCTCATAGAAACTCTCCTAATCTTTCGATCTGGCAAGTAATTCTCATTTTATTTCCAAGACCATGTGGCCCAAAGCCAAGACTTGGTAGGTTGCAGACTAGATGGGGCATCTGATAAATGTAGGGGGATTTACTACTCCTCTTACTCTCCTACTCCTTCCTATGCCCCAGCTAAGCACTGTCGAGGCGTGGTGTGAGCCTCAGTCACATACTGAAGGGCTTGTGATTCTGTTCATTCCCACATCACCACTGTTTATATCAGCCTTCAAGGATACACCTGCAGGTATTTGACGCAGCCCTCTATTTCCCAATTCTTCTCTCCTCCACACTGACGTAAAGATGAACAAATTGTTTAGAACCCTATAATTTTTTTGGAACCATATAATTACATTTTGAATCCCTTGGAAATATTTTTTTTTCTCTCACTCAATTACCAATAGAGGCTCTTGATTAAAAAAAAAAAAAATCCAAATATATAAAGTACTGCCGGAAAGGTATTTTGGGCGACAAGAGAGTCCCAAGGTCTTTGAGAATAAGGGTTTTGTTTTCCTTTCAGAAAATAACTCCATATAAATAAATAAACCATTATTCCAGGGCTTAAAAAAAAAAGGAATGAAAACGGGGGGGTGCAGGGGGGAACCTAATCCACAAAACCACACATTTCTTAACACTCCTGGGATGAAGGAGATTTTGTTTTTGCTATGACTATGTTTTGTTTAGAAAAACATTCCACAGCCCCACTTATTCCCCGGACACGAAGCCCTGCAGACATCTGCAGAAGAGCCAGAGGGATGGCTTTGCTCCTTCAAACTTTATTGCTGGGAGAGTGCCAGGCTCCAAGGCAGGAACAAAACCACCGGCATAGAGCGAGCAGCCGCGTACTTCTCTCCACTGTACAGCAGGCAACACGCACTGAACTGCAATAGCTCCTATTATTTTGCTCAGCAATCATTTGTGACTTTAACCTAATTATTCAAAGTCCGACTCTGCTTTTCTAATTACATCTGCTAATGGATCTGTCAATACCAAAGAGCGAAACACAAGAGAACGACACCATCTCCCTCGGGTAATTTCCCTCACAGGTAAAGCTGATAATGACACTGTTCAACCAAATCTCTCCCTCTTTTCTTTTCTTTCTTTTTTTTTTTTTTTAAAGTTCCTTGAAGGCCGTTATTTCTATAACATCACTCTGCCTGGGCTTTGCAGTAGATCCAATTTAGCAAAACACTAAAATCAATCATTTCTCAAATTCAGGGGTTTTTTTTTGTATACGTAAAGAATAGGAATTCAATTTTTTAAGTAATGTGTGCAGCCCAAAGTCTTCTGTGTCATTTCAAAATCTGTAGAATAAGTTACAAGTTTCATTTTAAGGCTTTCCAAATTCAGATTTCTGTCACTGTCTTATCACATAAATATATGTTTCTAAGATTTAAGAAAAAATAAAACACAGCCAGGCTAAAGAGACCACACCATTAAAACACTATTTATTCTTTTTTTTCCTTAATTGAAGTGAAATTCACATAACATAAAATCAACCATTTTAAAGTGAACAATTCAGTGACATTTAGTACATTCATAACCATCTGTTAGATGGTTCATGTACAACCATCGCCTCTATTTCTAAAACATTTTCCTTACCCCGGAAGGAAACCCCATACCCGGTAAGCACTTCCCCATTCCCCTCTCCCTGTGGCCTCTGGCAACCACCAATCAGCTTTCATAAAACACAGTTCTTAACACCTTATCTAAATCATGAATAAAGTCAAGGGGAAAATCTCAGTATGACTAAAAGCACTTTTTTAAGCTTATTTAAACCTAGCATTCTACAGGTCAATCAAGGAGAAGTTGGCCAAGCAACAGGTGTCTCATCAAATGAGTTCTTAAGCTGCATGCCACCAGACCACAATGACTGTGAAGCATCAGGCTGTCAGACTGCTGTCACCACAGGGGTGTGTGCATGTTATGTCTGTGTATGTGTGCACATGTGTGTGTGTGTGTGAAGGGAAGGGTGGAGGGAGAGGGGGAGATCAAGTTGTTACTGGTTTGCTTGTCATTTCAAAGGGTCACACGCAGTCACTGAATGACACACATACAACATCACACTGTAATAAATTCAGTGTCTAGGACTTTGTAAGGAGAGTGCTAAATAATTCCTATCGATTGTACCCATTAATCCACCCCAAAAGACGGCATTCCTGCTCATCTCACGGGTCCATTTTGTCAGGGGAGACACAGGCTAAGATTCATCAAGAAAGCTTTTCCAGCAACACCAAGCCTCAAGCTGCTTAGATTTCACAGTGGGGTATTCAAATATTAAAAGCAACTGGCTAGCAACTGAAGTTGGAGTATTAATAAAATATATCACACACTTAAAAATACTTTTTAGAGTGAAGGGAAGATGCAAAGGATCACCAAGTCTTCAGAATTCGTATTCAAACTGGCCCACACCAAATCCAAGGAGAGCTTAGCATGAGGCAGAAGGGAAGCTACTTGTCAATATTGTATGCCATTTTCCTAATTGAGCACGATATCATGAGAGCTGACACTCTGGGTAGTTCTCTTTGATTCTGAGAGCACAATAAACTGATTGCATCCAAGACCAGCCACTAATGAATATGTACAAACAATATGGAAATGAAACTGTTTAGAATGTAAATGGGACTCTATATGGATTTCTATGACAAAGTCTGAAGACTCTGTATAAAAGTAATCAGTACTGAAAATATAACACCACTGTGGCCAAGTTCTCAGAGAAGGCATATCAGAAAAATGATGCATCTTTGCAAGGAGCTGTGGGGAATCTCAGTTTCAACTAAGAAGCGTGATTGCTCTGATAGTTTCTCATTCAGGTATGTTGAAAGCCAAGAAGCTAAAGCAAAGGAGCGCCTTACATGGGTAGCATACTGAACCGGCAAACATATTCTGATTCTGGCTCCTCACCTCCACACGTGGTCTCACCCATCCACCATGTGGGGCATCCACATTAGAGCCAGGCACTCAATTGGCTCTTTCGGAACAAGAAGGGACATGGTGCAGTTTTCAAATCTGAAACAGCCAAGGGCCATTTAATTCCTTCCCTACATGCACATGATGAAATCTATCAACAGTAGAATGGCTGAATGAATACACTATGGCTCATCCAATACTATAGACTATTAAGTAGCAATTTAAAAAATGAGTTGGATCCATACCTCTGACCTGGAGGAAAAATCAAAGGTTGATATGACAATGAAAGCAAAGGAAGTATATAAAAATTTCACTTCGCAGAGATGGCCAAATAATGACGGGACAAAGCCCGTGGTTATACACAAGAAGTGACTGGTTCTCTTAACCCCAAGCAAAACAAAATGGGAAAAAAAATTTCCCAGAAAGTATGGTGCCCCAAGGGTATGTGCACACTTCAGTCTGGCGTTAATGCAGGGCACAAGGGAACACTACTGTTTCTTTTTACCTTGAGTTATTATCACAAGGGTCTCAACTCTATAATAGAGTTTCACACTGGTGTATCAATAAAGTCTTTACTTAGGAGAATTTTTAAAAATTTCCGAATATAGTAATATAAAAAAAATATATAAAATAACGCACTACAGAAAGTGTTGGAAAACACAGAAATTCCCCATGCGCAGGAATAGTTTCAAGATCTTATGACAAGAATAAATTCTACCCCCTGTGGACTTTGTACAACTCCTACCCACAAAGGAAATCAACTTATTGGTTCAAAGGCACTACCCCCAGACACACCGGCAAATTCACCTCAGCAGACTCTCCTAATCCACGCTGTAGTGGAGCCATACCATATGTTAAGTGGCATAGTCACAAAAACATTCATAAGACTGACAAAAAGTTCCATATATTGGAAATCATTTTAATATATAATACTTATGCACATGACATCACAAACGACTCAACAAAACTCAAATGAGAATGGGACCAGACAGTTCTCTTACTCTAAAAAAAGGCTTCCACACCTGCATTTTCAGCTTTGCATGAACAATTACTGTGTTCATGCGCAAACTCCCAAATTGGTGCATGGAAATAGAAAATTGTACACACAAGCTGAGCAGCCCCGGGCTCCGCTAACCAATTTGCATGCAAAACTGTCATCAGCACTCTCTGGTTTATTTTCTGCCCATGGAAGAAATGGGGGTCTATGCTGCCTCAGGGGGCCAATTTTAAGAGGCATTTTGGTGCCCACTATAAAAATGGAGTCCTGAATAGTATCTGGGGTCTAGGCACACATGTGTGTCCCTCCAGCTGCCTTCTCACAGATTCCAGTGGAGGAAGAGCAAAGCTGGAGGGCGAGATCAAGTAGAATAGTTAGATGAGAGCGAATGGCCAAGGGAAGTTCTCCAGAATAATAAAACAGGGAAGAAATGTAAGGGGGGAAGTTTTTATTTACATCCAGAAAAATGTCATCAACAACAGCTGGCACAAGAGGGAAAGATGGATTTTTAACCAAGCAGGAGAAAGGATTTTCCTGACTTGCCAGTGAGAACTTATGGAAACAGACCACCAGGAAGTGTGGCCTTTGGGATCGCCAAAGAGGGTGTGATAGGCATCTATGTGCTTAGAAGGCATCTTCAGGTTTTCGCTAACATTTCCTCCTGCCCCTCTTCCCTTCACACATCACTACCGAGCGCCTGAAATGTGATTAGTGTGAATGGAGATGTGTTCAAGTGTAAAACACACATGATTTCAAAGACTTCGCATGAAAAAAGGAATATAAAATATCTCCATAAAAATCTGTTACTGATTACATGTTGAAATGATAATATTTTGCATATACTGAGTTAAATAAAATATTGAAATTAATTTACCTACTAATTACTAATGAATTTACCTATTTTCATTTTTTACTTTGAAATTTTTATTGGAAAACTTTAAATTACATTCATGGCCCATATTATATTTCTATTGGGCAGCCCTGTTCTAGAATCTTTTGTTTCAAATTAGACTCATTTTATTTCAGTCCAAAAAGCATGCTCCCTTCTCCACCTTTATTAAGGTGTCAGTTTAATTCAATACTAAGCATCCTTTAGCTCCACTTATGAATAAGGTCACTTTTCCCAAAATAAGCCTGTAACACCAAGGAATGAGTAAGAGCTGCAAAAATATGTACAGTGTAGGATCAAATGGGTAATCTTCCTTCATGTATACTAAATCTTTTCTTTTTACTAGTTGTCGCTATTCCAAATTGGAGGAAGACACCAAAACTTGGTACTGCCTTCATGTTTGATGTTTCGGTCCCCAAGACCCTTAAATCCCTGCTCTTCGAGAATTTCTAGTAACACAGTCACACTTCCAAAGTGTCTACCTCTCTGCACCAAGTGGGTTCTCAACAGTTTTCTGTCCCTACTCTTTCAGCAGGTCACATGCCCTCCTGAGCCACACCCCTTACCCCACGCAGGAACTCCCAAGCAGAGAATCACTGCTCTGGCCAAACTGGAAGTAAGCGCCGGACGCCCCCAGCCAGCCGGCATCCCAGCTAAGATGATTCGGATCAGAAATCTCAATAGACGGTAGACCCTCCAGTCTGTTTTGCCGAGTCCCTGGAAATGCTTTGTACTGGATTTTCTGGATGATTTCTGTTACACTCCAGAGATGTAAATTATCCCTCATACCCCTAATAAACTCATTTGTGTGGTCTTAACATTGGACTTAACAGAGCTGTCTCCCTTCCTGTGCTTCCTTGCCTGGTTTCACTGGGGGCTGGATGCGTGGCTTCAAGATACACAGAATTCTCACATATCCTAAGAAGTATTATTTGCTATAACTGCAGTACAGTTTGTCTTACTTCTAAATGATGCAGATCCTAATAGGCAAATAGAAAACAGAAATCTAGACTTGAATTATAGGGTAGAAAGCTGGTGATGTATCAAATCTGGCTAAGGCAAAAAGATGGATGGTGTGGGGGCCAAGGTTTCCTCTCTGGAGCCAAATTACTTGGGTTTATTTTCTATTTTATTATTATTTTTTAAATTGGAGTATAGTTGACACACAGTGTTATATTAGTTTCAGGTGTGCAACCTAGTGATTTGACAACTCTCTACATTATGCTGTGCTCACCACAAAACGCAGCGATCATCTGTCACCATACCGCTATTACAAGAGCATCGACGACATTCCCTGTGCTGTGCCTTTTATCCCCATGACATTCTCATTCCATAACTGGAAGCCTGTGTCTCCCTCTTCCCTTTACCCATTTCGCCCATCCCCCCATCAAATTATCTGGGTTTAAACTCTCAGTGCCACCCCTTAATAGCTTTATGACTTTAGGTGAGTCAAAAGCCATGATGGGCCTCAATTCTGGCTGTAGCATGTAAAAGTGATATTAATCACATCGACTGGCTTGAGGCTTAAGTGGGATAATGCAGATAACGCAGTAGAACTGGACCTGGAACCTTTAACTCTTTTGTTTATGGGGATCACTAAAATCATTATTGGCAATATTATAATAACCCTAATCATCTCCCAGCTTGTTACCACGCATGACAGGTCTTCATGTCCACAAGTGGATCCTTATGTCTGAAACCATTCCAGCTGCACATCAGTATTCTTTAGTTTTCACGTATGACTTTAATTTCTCAGCCTAAGCCACAGGCCTGAATTTTTTTTCTCCTGCAACCCTCTTCTAAATGCTGGTTTTAACTTCTATTGATTTCTTTTTTTTTTTAATTTTTAATGTTTATTCATTTCCTGAGAGAGAGAGAGACAGTATGCAAGCAGGGAAGGGGCAGAGAAATAGAGGGAGCCACAGAATCCAAAGAAGGCTCCAGGCTCCAAGCTGTCAGCACAGAGCCCGATGTGAGGCTCGAACTCACAAGCTGTGAGACCACGACCTGAGCCGACGTCGGACTCTTGACTGAGCCACCCAGACGTCCCTAACTTCTACTGATTTCTTAATGTGAATTCAAATGGGTCTAGGACATCGGGACTCAGGAAAGTAAGTGAGGCAAAAAGCACGTTGAGAGCTCCTACTACCTCAGTGATTTGCACCACACGCTACCAGACTTCCGTGGTATCGCAGGATGAGGAAGGGGGGAGGGCACAGCTGTGATGGGACTGGAAGGTCTAGGGAGCCAGTTCTAGGAAATGGCACCATCTGTAAAAGTAACCAGAAACCAGAGGAAGGAGAGCAGAAGGTCCAAGTGAGATACATAAAACACACTCCAAAAGGAGCAAGTGAATAATAAAAGAGAGGATTGAGAAAAGAGGTGGAACAGTGGTGAGAACACATTTAGAGCCTTTGACACACAGCTCACTAGGAAAAGGCAGGTGACGGACGAGGGGATGGTCAAGAAGGCATCCAGCAGGAGATGAGACAGGAATGCGTCATCACTGCCCTGACCACTCTGCATGTCTGTCTTGAATCCATCTCAAATTTGTAAAGTTAAATGTGCAAAGAGAAAAGACTTTTTAAAATTTGATGTTTATTTTCTTGAGATAGCGAGCGAGCGAGCATGAGTGGGGGAGCGGCAGAGAAAGAGGAAGACACAGGATCTGAAGCAGGCTCCAGGCTCTGAGCTAGCTGTCAGCACACAGCCCAGCGCAGGGCTCGAACTCATGGACAGAGAGATCATGACCTGAGCCGAAGTTGGATCCTTAACCCACTGAGCCACCCAGGCGCCTCAGCAGAAAATATTTCTTGAAGGAGGCATAAGGCCAGAGGTAATTCCAGTCCTGCACTTTCCTGCCTCACCCACACACCCTAAATTCCTCTCCTATCCACCACCAGCAAGGACTCCTACCCGAAATCCTCCTCCCACCTCAGGCCTGCTCTGCCTGCAACTCCACTCAGAAGCATTTGAGGCGTAGCATTTAAAATGAAAATAAAAAAATTTAAAAAGCCCTAAGAGTTGTCCTCAGCTACCACAGAGAAGGGGAGGCTGCACAGACAGTGACTGTCCACCCCCGATCATGTGCGGGTGGCAGCGACAGGGAGGGCCGGGTGAGGGCTGGGAGCGCAGAAACGTCACTGGAGGCAGGCTGCAGATGGGTCAGCGGCCCCCTGACAGCTTCTCGCCCGTCCTTCCCCCACGATCATCCTCTTCCCTTGTCGTGAAGTAGACTTTAAATGCTACCTTTGAACTGCTTTTCTGAGAATCATGGTTTCAAAGGATTTCACAGCTGAAATAGCCCTTAAAGATGAGATAAGAGAAGTATTAACAGAAGTCATGATGGTAATAACGAAAGCTCGCACCCGCTGAACATAAGTTCTACAGAGGACGCTGTTTTTATGTGTGTTATGTGCTTCCTCATTTAATTCGCAAACCACCTATCACCTCCTTTTCAAGGATGAGAACTCTGGATCAGAGAGGTTGAGTACTTTCCTAAGGTTGCACAGCCAGTAAGTGGTGAACCAAAGACACAAATCCAATCATTCAGAACCTATGCTCTTAACTATGAAGTCTTCCTAATTACCTAAACCAGTCCATTCATTTTCATGGATTGTAAAGTGATGTCCACAGGGATTAAACAATTGTCCACAGGCTGTATAGCTAGCAGCAGATTCAGGACTATAAAAGACCCCGGACTCTCAATCCAGTGCTCTTTTCCATACCACAAAACTATGAGTGCAGGAGGATCAGAACAAAATAACTCCTCAATACCAACACACGTGGTCTCCTTGTTTCTGCACAACTATGCACCTCCACGACATTCATTCCTAAGATCAGTCAACTCTTTGGATCAGTGTTTTCCTTGAAAGGCTGATCACACATAGGTAAAGTCTTTCTTCAAAACATAATGTTTATGTGCTCGCTTCGGCAGCACATATACAAAACATAATGTTTATTTCTTCAATATATTTGGTAGTATATTCTTGATTGGAAAAAAAAAAATACAGCCATGAGCGTGTGCAACACATTTACTGCCACAGAATTCTATAATGGGAAAAGCAGAAAAGTAAAGATAGCTACATAGTGATTATAAATAACCATCATAAATCAGACTCACTTAATTTCAGGGTATGACACAAGAAAATAAACAAAGCCAATGTTTAAAAGCAAATCCAATTTTCAAATTTAAATGTTAATAGTGATATTCAAAGACACTGATAAAGTGGGGGCCTATGTATTTCAGTTGGGCAAATGCAAATAACTTGTTATCAACCTTCTCCACGTCACTGGACTTCCTGCCCACAGTTCAGAGGTGGGAGACAGAGGACAAAAGTCAAGGGCAGATTAGCCGGGTGTCAGGACTGACCTCTACAATATCTGGTGTGCATTTCCCGTAGTTGTGGGGCGGGGAGGTGCCGCCATAACAGTGTTTCCTTGTTCACCTCTGTTCTCCCAATGTTAATCATTTTTAACACTTTTCTAGAGTCTCACGTTCGCACATCTTCACAGGCACAAGATTTGATAAATTGCCAGATTGTCCTACACCTGTTTTACCAATCCATGGAGTGAGACCATGCCTATTTCCCCACAGTACTAATCCAGCTGGTGAAAAATGATACTGTTGTTTTATCCTGAGTTTCTATAATTAGTAGTCAGGTGAGAATATTTTTATACATGATACATACATATAGATTTATTTCTTACTCTTCAGCTGAGATCCCATTTGTCCATTTTTCCATAATGCAACTTATCTTTCTTCTCACTGATTTATAGTACAATTTTCTACTAGATGGGTATGAGTCCTTAATCTGTTACATATATTGCGATTTTGTTTTTCTTTCACGATGTAGTGGCCCCTTCTCTTTCACGATGTAGTGGCCCCTTCTCTGCAGGGGATACATTCCAAAACCCCCAGGGGATGTGTGAAACCATGGAGTGTACCCAACGCTAGATATACTATGTTTTTCCTGTACATACACACATACCTAAAGTTTAATTTATAAACTCAGCACAGAGATTCACAATAACTGGTAATAAAATATGATAATTATAATAATCTACTATAGTAAAAGTTATATGACTGTGGTCTCTCTCTCAAAATATCTTATCATTCTGTACCCACCCTTCTCCTTTCTGTGATGATGAGAGGTGATAAAAAGTCCTCGTGATGAGATGGAGTGAGATGCAGGACGCAGGCACTGTGATGTAATGTTAGGCTACTACTGACTGTTGGATGATACGTCAGAAGGAGGACCATCTACTTCTGGACTGCAGGTAACTCTGAGCAAACCGTGGATAAGGGAGGACTACTGTCCATAAAAGTTGTAAAGTTGCATGTTAGTCACCACTTCCAAAACTTCAAAGGCCTCTGGGTTACACAGAATATTTAGAAAGGAGTGCACTTTACATTTACATCGATCTTCACATTGAAAACTCCTTCCAAGGGGCGCCTGGGTGGCTCAGTCGGTTAAGCGTCTGACTTTGGCTCAAGTCATGGTCTCACAGTTTGTGAGTTCGAGCCCCGCGTCAGGCTCTGTGCTGACAGCCCGGAGCCTGGAGCCTGCCTCAGATTCTGTGTCTCCCTCTCTCTCTGCTCCTCCCCTGCTCATGTTCTGTCTCTCTCAAAAATAAATATACATTAAAAATTAAAAAAAAGAAAGCTTCTTCAAAAAAACATTTTTAAATAGGAAAAAAAAAGAAAAAGAAAAAAGAGAAAACTCCCTCTATAATTAAAAATGATATCACTGACCCCTAAGATAAACAAATGCTCTGAACTAGCTTTTCAACTATGACGGCAGGTCATGGTTGGCTTCTAGAACAGTCCTGGTGAGCTGGCTGTGCACATGTGCTAAGGGCCAGGAACACAGTGTTTGTCTGAGCAGGGCCAACAGCCCCATAAGAGAATGTACTAAATATCCAGGATCCCTTCCTCTGAAGCTACTGAGATATCTTACTCCCCACCCCATTCTATTCAAATTTAGATCAAATTTAGGTTGTGTTCATGCCGAATACATTGCTTTTTTTTTTTTTTAAATGTTTATTTATTTTTGGGAAACACACACACACACACACACACAGAATCCAAAGCAGGCTCCAGGCTCCAAGCTGTGAGCACAGAGTCCGACATGGGGCTCGAACTCACAAACTGTGAGATCATGACCTGAGCTGGTCTGGGCCAACTGACTGAGCCACCCAGGCACTCCTAATATACTGTTTCTTGACAATTCAGAAAACATTCAGTTGGGACTTTAGAGCTAGAAGGGACCCTCATTTTATGAGATGGGGAACTAAAGCTTCTCCCCTGCTGGATCCACACTATTTGGGCACTGCTGGAGAGAATCACAATACAGAGGCACACAGTCACCAACATTAGCAGGGCCACCACTGGCCACACCTCTGTGACCCCCCCTCTCCTAACTAGCCCAGGAGGAATTACAAGCCTGAACGACAGCTCATCTGCTCCACTACCCCACCACCATTTCCTTCCAGGCAATTCCATGTGCCCAACTCTCCCAAGTCTCCATCTCCTGAGCTCCAGACCCACATCTGCAGCTAGTTCAGAAAAATCTCCACCTGCAAATCCCACAGGCAATTGGAACTCAACTTGTGTGGAACAAAACCCCGCCGTCTTTACAACACTTGCCCTGCCTCCTGCATTTTGCCGCGGTCCATAGCATCACATCCAAGAACAGCACAAACTCAAACCCTGGGAAACAACAAGCACCTCCCTCTCCCTCGTTCTTCCTTACATCCAACTGGCTGCTGCTTCTTGTTGAGTCTCTTGGAACTTCTTGGGACTCCCCTTTCTAAGCCTCCTTCCTACCCATGGCCACCCTCTCAGCCTCGGGTGGCCTCCTATGGCTTCCTGATCACCATGCCAACCTCCCAGCTATACACTGTCTACACCAATAGCCCAGTGGTTTGGCTAAAACACTAGGCTGGCACATCTTTCCCCTGCCGATAACCCAGGGCCCATCATCTGACCCCATGGTTCTCACAGGGGATGATATTACGTCAGGAAACATTTTGGAATTTCGAAGGGGGCACTATTAGTTACTATAGCGACTGGGAACTCACTACCATGGTTGAAGTCCAGGCAAGCAAGACACCAACAAGGCACAGGGCAGCCCCACAAAGAATTGTCCTGATTCCTACAAAATTTTTGAAAATCCAACTGGTCATGCTTTGTAGGTGAAAAGCCTGTTTCACCTGAGGCTAATAATAATAATATATTATTAATTATATATATTATATATTACATATAATATATATTACCTGAGGCTAATAATAATATATTATTTTTAATTATATATTAAATATATATATTATAATAATAAATAATGACCTGAGCCTAGAATATCAGTTTGCTTCAGATATGAACAAAAATAATACTGCAGGAAATGTACTCATGTAAATCAAGAGATCAACTACCAGAAAACGATTTCTCAATACTATCTGTATCAGGGTCACCTGGGGGCGGGGCGGGGGGGGGGGGTGGTCCGGGGAAAGAAAGCCTGCTTAAAATGCATATCCCCAGGCTATGTCCCAGATCTACAAAATCAGATCTGCAGGGCAACAACCAGGGCCATTGACTTCTTTTGCTCACTCAAGTTTGAGGTGGATTGTGAGAGAGACTGTTGGGATCCATGTTCTGAAAAAGACTGTTAGGCTGAGGGTGAGCTCACCATGAAATTGTTCCCAACTGCTTAGTAACGCCTGCATGGCAGCAAGAATGGAGAAACACAAGATCCTGACCTCTCCTTCCTCCCCTCCTGGTCATTCCCGGTCTGCTTAGAAAATCTCTACTCATGGGGGCACCTGGTTGGCTCAGTCAGTTAAGCATCTGATTCTCTATTTTGGTTCAGGTCATGATATCATGGTTGTGAGACTGAACCCCACACTGGGTTCAGTGCGGAGACTGCTTGGGATTCTCTCTCTCTCTTCCTCTCTCAAAAATAAATAAACAAACATTAAGAAAAGAAAAGAAAGTCCCTACTCATCCTCCACAACTCTTTCTAGAAGACGTCTGCTGAAGACCTCCCTCCATATCTGAAGGCACTGTCTAGCACTCTTGTTAATATAACAGTTTACTAGTGTGTCTCTCCCAGGAAGGCAGGGACTTTGTCTTGCTCATTTTGTTCTCCTCACAACTAGCCTTTTCTCTCTTTTTTTTTTTTTATGTTTTTTATTTATTTCTAGGAGAGAGGGAGAGCGAGACAGCATGAGCAGGGGAGGGTCAGAGAGAGAGAGAGGGAGTCACAGACTGAAACAGGCTCCAGGCTCTGAGCTGGCAGTCAGCACAGAGCCGACGCGGGGCTCGAACCCACGAACCGCGAGATCATGACCTAAGCGAAAGTCGGACGCTTAACCGACTAAGCCACCCAGGCGCACAACTAGCCTCCTCTTTGCCTAGCTAATTACCAGAAGTCAATAACTACTTCACAAATGAATAAATAATTAAAAAAAAATAAGGACAGAGTAACTACACAGCCAGTTATTGGGAAGGACAAGACAGCAAAACTGTCTCTTCCTCCACACCTTGTAGCTGCCCATCATGATCCCTGGCTCCTCTGCAAGATGAAGCAGACTGGCAGCCAGCAAAGCCTCCCACTCTAGCCCAGACTCTGTCTGCGCGCCGTGACGGGAACCTCCAGGCCATCAACACCTCCTCGCGCACGTACTTGGGCACCGGGGATTAGCGAACAGCTGCGGAAACAGCCGCACGGAACCATCCCTGTTTGTTTAGGTGGCGCGTGTTTGTGAGAAGAGCTTGCTCTGTGGTGATTTTCTTTAACTATGTTATTTCTTTAACTGATGTTATTTTTAGGGGCTGGGGGACAGCAAAGAGGCCAATTTGGCAAACGAACGCAATTTGTTCGCCTGAGCTTTGCATGTATATGTGAAAATCCTCACACTCCCAGCCAGCGGTTCTCAAATCCACCGAGAAGAGACTCCACAAACAGGTTGGGAGCAGGGAAACAAAAACCTCAGGATGACAAGCGTGCAAATTAACCCTGGAACCAGTCGAAGAACCAGGGTTGACAGACAGAAAGCAATGAAGCTGGCCATATGTAAGGATTAGGGAAATTCTGAATAAGAGAACATTCTGCCACAAAAGTTTTATTAGGAGACGACATTAACACCAGTCATTTACGGTCCCCAAAAGCCCAGTATATTATCATTAGGGAAGGAGGTGTCTGCTGTGTTCAAAGGGCCAGAGGCACTGAAAATTCAGGACCCAGAGATGTACATTCCTCTGAGCTCATTCCTCCAGCTCTCAGATAATCAACTAATAGAGACAAAATAATCTAATCATGAAGTAATAAATGCACATGGCAAAAACACAACGGATATACTATTCAACAGAATTATACATCAGCTGTTCTGTCAAGATGATAATGAAACATCAGACAGTCTGTGAGAATAACATGCCAAGGAGGAGAAATACAAATTGGGCTCCTCCATTCCTCATGGAAATTAGAAGATTCTAAACTAATCAATTAGCTCAACATCCCCCGCTACCTCCACCCCATCTCTGCATTATCATTGCTCTTCATGAAATTTCCTGGGAATCCACTTACTATTCTGTGATCGCAGATATCAAATGAAAATCAAGTTCTCTGCTGAACACAAGAGAAACTTTACATTGTAATGTAAGATGAGCTGATTAAGGGCACTTAATCTATGAACAGCTAATTCTTAAAACCTCGAAGCAGAGTGGATGAAATGACAGGAAGAGAAATGCAGCTTAGTTTTGATCATACAGAAAAAAATGGATTCTGGCACTCAGCAGGCTGTCTTATTAACAAGTACAGTAACTGGAGCTGTTCTTTCTCAAATAATGCTCAGCAAGTTAGAATGAAGACTCAATCTTTGGAGAACCAAGGTAGAAAGAATACCTTTTCTTTTAGGAAATGAGTTGCTCAGGGCTTTGAGAGTACCCTAAAAGATGCAAGGTAGCTCAAAGAGAAGAATGGTTTATCTTTCTAAGGCAGATTTCATCTTACCCAACTTCTTGCACAATGGAAAGGGATTATAAACTTAGGTATATTTGGAATACAGTTATTAGTTTACAAAAGCAGTAAACATCATCTATTGAACAAACTCAGAAGAAGGGTTTCAGAATGGCTTTTTTTTTTCTTTTTAAAAGAAATTTCTTGTAATGTTTTATTTATTTCTGAGAGAGGGAGAGAGACAGACAGACAGTGTGAGCAGGGGAGGCTCAGAGAAAGAGGGAGACACAGAATCTGCAGCAGGCTCCAGGCTCTAAGCTAGCTGCCAGCACAGAGCCCAACACAGGGCTCAAACCCATGAACCATGAGATTGTGACCTGAGCCGAAGTCGGACGCTTAACCAACTAAGCCATCCAGGCGCCCCTCAGAATGGCTTTTCACTAAAGAAATTCCCTTGAGAAAGTCCCTTGAGGACTCCCTAAGAGTTTTGTTTACATGGGTTATATCTATTGATATTTACTATATTGGAAAACTTAAAACTAAGACATTTTCATTTTATTATTTTTTAATGTTTATTTATTTTTTGAGAGAGACAAAGAGAGAGAGAGAATGAGCAGGGGAGGGGCAGAGAGAGATGGAGACACAGAATCAGAAGCAGGCTCTAGGCTCCAAGCTGTCAGCATAGAGCCCAACACGGGGTTCAAACCCAGGAACTGTGAGATCATGACTTGAGCCGAAGTCGGAGGCTTAACCTACTGAGCCACTCAGGTGCCCCAAAGCTAAGACATTTTTAAAACAAGAATATCGAAGCACACAATAATTAGTGATAATGCCATCATACCTCATGTAGCCTCTAGAAAACTCTAGTGTGCGCTTGTGAGAGAATAAGACTGAAAAAGGCAAATAAAAAGCTTCATACTACTTTGAAAAGAGTTTTGCCCTTAGGAGCTCCCTGGGGTCGGCAGACCACACTCTGAGAACTGCCAGAGTCATTTTCTGGCGGACACAGAGATGTCGACCATTCCAAGCACCACTTTCCTCATAAAAACAAAACACTCTATGTGTATTACGAGTCAATAAAAAGTTTACAAATTCGCAGAGGCCAGCTCTATAAGAACTTCAGCAAATACGTGTGAAACTTTCTGGGAAAATGACAGGAAAACTGGCTCTTTAATCTTTCACAGGTCACCACGTTTGTTTTATGGTCTCCACTAGTGCACATGACTTACGGCTTCTACCCAGGATTATGCTGTGTCTCCACCAAGGGACGGGCCTGTCTGGGTCAATTCAGTCCCGTCAACAAATGCTGTGTGCAGGTCAGCCACTCCCCAGCTGCAGTGCAGCTTAGCGGTTAGGAAGGCAGATGTGGAGGGAGACTTCAGGGGCTCAAACCCTGGCTTGGACACTTGCTGAAAGACGTCAAATGAGTCATTTAAATCTCTTCGTGCCCCTGTGTCCCCAAGCATAAAAAAGGACACTAGGGCCGCCCGGGTGGCTCAGTCAGTTGAGTGTCTGACTTCGGCTCAGGTCATGATCTCATAGTTCTTGGGTTTGAGCCCTGTATTAGGCTCTATGCTGTCAGCTCAGAGCCTGGAGCCTTCTTTGAATTCTGTCTCTAAAAAATAAACTTAAAAAAATAAAAAATAAATACATTTTTTTTAAAAAGGGGGGCAATAACTGTATTTGCCTGATAGGATCTTCACAGAAATTAAGAGTTAGATGCCTAAGACATAGTACATGCCCGATAAATACCAATTCTTATTACACCTTCTTTTACGATACATAAGGTGCCTCAGAAGCCTCAAGGCAGTTTTAAGCTCAAAGTTCAGAAGTAGAAGCTTTATAAGCTTACAAAACATACCCCAAGAAAAACCACCCATTATTTAATTCAGTGAATTTAAAATCAGATTTTACTTTTGTTTCAGTCCTTCATACTGAAAATGGTAAACGCTGCCTGAAACAAAAACTAAACTACTAATTTCATAGTGGGATGAAATGTGCAGAATAAGATGAATATATAAATAATTCTTACAAAAGAAGGTTTTTTTTTATCATTAAGACTTAATTCATTAGACAGTTTTCTGAGCACCTACCATAAGCCAGGCTTGTACTCGGTGCCAGGAAGAAAAAATAAAAAAGCAGCCTGACCAATAGGGGCTTATAGAGTCTAGCTGGGGCAGGAGACATGGAAATAAATCGATACAGCATGCATCCTGCTGTATTATTTAAGTCCTATTATGTTAGGGTGCCAGGGCCTCAGGTCCTTAGCCCAGGTGAGGGCACAGGGAAGGAAGAAAGTATGGTCCTTGCTGACACTTGGAAATCATTTTCCCTACCAGTGAAGTGAATTTTTCCTTTCACTTGTTATTAATTCTGTTCATCCACAAGAAGCCCATCTATCAGCTTTCCTACTGCACCAGCTCTCGAATACAGATCTTCATTGAGCTCTTCCGTCTTTGTAAATGGTAAATTGCCCTTTCAACATCCATAATGACAAGCATTTCGACCCATACGTTCTATTTACATATCATAGTAACAGCCTCTTATTGAGATGTCAGATTCCAGTAACTAAAAACTCAGATGCATATAAAACAAACAAAAAACACAAAGATGTCAAAATAATTCTCAAAACTATGGCTAATTTCCATAAACTTTAGTTTCCTTTGGAGAGTGTCTAAGGCCAGAGTTACTCTTTTTTTTTTTTTTAAATTTTTATTTATTTCTAGGAGAGAGAGAGAGAGAGACAGCGTGAGCAGGGGAGGGTCAGAGAGAGAGGGAGTCACAGACTGAAACAGGCTCCAAGCTCTGAGCTGGCAGTCAGCACAGAGCCCGACGCGGGGATCGAACCCACGAACCGCGAGATCATGACCTAAGCGAAAGTCGGACGCTTAACCAACTAAGCCACCCAGGCACCCCCAGAGTTACTCTTATTTTATACAAAAGTATAGTGAGTTTGTTTTTCTTTTAGCACATTGGAAATACAAAAATCTGACAATACATTGAAAATACGATACTCAGGGGGCGCCTGGGTGGCTTAGTCGGTCAAGCGTCCGACTTTCGCTTAGGTCATGATCTCGCGGTTGGTGGGTTCGAGCCCCGCGTCGGGCTCTGTGCTGACTGCCAGCTCAGAGCCTGGAGCCTGTTTCAGTCTGTGACTCCCTCTCTCTCTGACCCTCCCCTGCTCGCGCTGTCTCTCTCTCTCCTAGAAATAAATAAAAATATTAAAAAAAAAAAAAAAAAGAAAATACGATACTCAGTTTTATGAATTCTCTAAAGTTACCAACCAGGACTTTTACTGACTGAAATTAGTCTTCACGGAAACAGAAGAGTCTAAGAATGTCCATAAAGTAGTTCAGAAATCTAAACTCTTACAGGAAGAGTTCCTTATTCCAGTAAAAGACTGGCTTCATTTTCCCATATGTCAAAAGACTGAAAATTAAAAATCAAACTTAAATCTACACTTGAAATTCTCCTAAATGTTTTCTTAAAAACTCTAGTCCACACCCAGAATTCCATTGCCTGAGTAGCTATCCATTATCTCTATAATGACTTCGTTAGACAAAGGATGAAGATGAGCATATCACTATAGAAATGTTGGCCATTGTTTATTTATTTTAAAAATTTTTATGTTTTATTTATCTCTGAGAGAGAGAGAGAGAGACAGTGTGAGCAGGGGAGGGTCAGAGAGAGAGAGGTAGACACAGAATCCGAAACAGGCTCCAGGCTCTGAGCTAGCTGCCCAATGTGGGGCTCGAACCCACAAACCATGAGATCATGACCTGAGCCGAAGTCAGATGCTTAACTGACAGAGCCACCCAGGCGACCCGGCCATTGTTTGTTTAAATGCCAGAGAAAAGCAAGCTCTAAAATTTATAGCTAATAGGTTTTGAAAGAGGTTTAACTTTTTTTTCCGGTTTCTGCAACTTTTAGTTGATTGACATTTGCAGACAAATACAGAAAATGAAGAAACTCAGTGTGATTTTCTTCTCAGATAACCAAAGCCAAGACGTTTATGAGAGTGTGAACTTTCCAAATGAAGGGTTCATTTCAACACTGTGTATGGATATGGCTTTGGTCTGAATGTTTATGAGTTTCAGAGATGATCCAGGTATCACACGTGACTATTATATAAAATCAGATAATGTAGTATGTAATACATATGTCGCAGGCAGAGTAAATTATGTGGATCCTTCTGGCCCTGCAAAACACCAAAACTGTCTCGATTTCTCTTTTTCCAATGTGACTTTTATCTATTGTGTGTTGTTTCGATATCCGTACATTTATGGGAGGCTCATAGGATAAGTTGCATGCAGCTTTTTTTCTTTCTTTCTTTTAACCATATTTGGTTTTCATTTGAGGAACAAATTCCTCCTCTCTTCATTTTCTCTTCTCCCAAGGCCTGTTAGGTTTATAAATAAACTCACAGCCCAGAGGGAAGACTTCAGGAGGCACAGGTGGACACTTCATCTGAATTTTCTGAGCCCACTTTTGTCTGAACAGCCCTCATCCTCTCTGGACCACATCTGGGCAAGCGACACGAGGCAGGAAATAGAATACACGGATCAGTGATGTCAACCACCAATACCAGTGACCAAGATCAAAACCTCACATTTCAATCAGAGGTTGGGTAGGGAGTATATTTTTTTAACTGAAATGTTCTTCCCAGTGTTCTCCTCTTTTGGCTAGGGCGGAAGTATCATATCAAAGGCCCGTTGCACAAATAACAAATGTGAAAGAGCAGACCATCACTTGAGCCTCCTTTTCCAAGCCAAAATGCAAGATGTACAGTCTAAAACCAGAAAGAATTTTTAGAACCAGGGGGTTTCAGAACATCTGAGACATGTGACTTCTGCAGCTGTGACAATGGTCCACTGCCTCCCACCCACTCACCCCAGAATTTCTCACGGTTTGTAAGGCAGCCCCTACGCGAGAATGGCCAGATGTCTCACAAAATGACAGACAGAGCAGGCTTGGCCCCAATATAAATTGGAGAAGTCTCAGGACACACCAGTCAGTCATTTGGAAAGGGAGCTGGAAAGGCCCACGGAGGCCCTTCAGGCAGCCCGGTGCAGCAACAACACAGGCCAGTGCAAGCATACGATGGATCGAGTCAAATGTCACTGATCCAATAGCAAAACCACAACATAGATCCCATTAGGCAATGTTTAGGCAGAAACTAATGAACTGAACCAAGTTTTGCTTTGACTATTTTTGATGAGGAATAAGCTCTGCTATAGTAACTTTCTTGGATGATTTAAATATAGACACTACAGTAAAGTTCAATGAAAAAAACTCTTATAATAAGGGGAGACCATCCCCTCAAATAGACTCGAAGGTGCTTTACCTTCGACCCATGAATTTCTGTTAAACTTTTATGTGAATTATCAGAAATAATCAAACTTTAAAATACTCCCTATATTCCCATTTTTATTTAAAAAATATATACACATATACACACATATGTATGTATTTTTCACCAGGCAACCCAAGCTACATACTGTACCAGGGTTTGCCTGTAATAATCTAATACACTGTAACCCAATGGCCAGGCTACAGACAATAGCAGGTGCTTCAAGAGAAAGAATAGAGTCCTTTCAACCAATTATAGAATTACACAATGTGACCATGTTTACAGTATCGGAGGGAGGCAGAGCCAATTACCTAGCTACTTCAAATTAATAACCCCATTTACCTCAATTATCTGGCAGGCAGGATCTAAATAATCTGAGCAATTACCTCAATTCACTCAGATGGTATAGGTTTGGCCTGGGAGTCCAGAATGATTTTTCCTTCCAGAACACCTCCACCATCAGCAAATATCAACATGCTAACAGCAAATTCGTATCAGCTTCTTCTGTAAGCATAATAAGCAAATTCTCTCCATTGGCTGCCACATTAAAATTTGTTATACTGTAAATAATACAGGTTTGAAGTGTTTGTTTTTTGTCTTTTTTTCTGACAAAAGCTCAGAGGACCATAGGATTTGAGATCTGGAAAGTACCCGGTCTAAAAGCCACTTCTAGAAGCAGTCCAACGGGAAATCCAGCTACTGACTCAGAGCAGTTAAGTGAAGGAGCTCCAAAGCCCGAATGCTTGGGATCAAATGTTGGCTCTACCACTTCATAGCTGGCAGGTGACTTTGGCAAGTACTTATCTCTCTCAACCTGAGAGTCTTCATCTATACAAAGGTGGTAATGATGGCACCTACCTTATATACTTGGTACTAAGACTAAATGAGATAATGCATGTAATGTACTTTGCAAGTTCTTGGCATATCCTATCATTTTTAAGCACTTAATGTTTTTATTGCTATAACATCACTGTGTCTAATGAGCTCAAAAAGATACGTCCCCATCGTAATCCCCAGGACTCGGGTACAGTGCCTTAAATGGCAAGCTGTGATTAAGATCCTGAGCAAAGGAGTCCAGGTGAACACTAAACGCAATCACATATGTCTTTATAAGAAAGAGGCAGAGGGAGTCTGACAGACACACAGAAGATAGCACAGACACACAGAGTGGAAGCAATATGAAGACAGGGCAGAGGGAGCTGCAGTTCCAACCCAAGGAATGCTGGTTATCTGCCAGAAGCTGAAGATCAGGGAAGACAAAGATTCTCCCCTAGAGACTCCAGAGGGGAGTGTGGCCCCATCCCCACCATTTCAGACTTCTGGCCTCTGGATCTGAGAAAATACATTTCTGCTGCTTTAAGTTACCATGTTCCGGGGAGTTTGTTACAACAGCCCTAGTAACTAATATAGCACCTAAACGGATGTGGCTCTTGTCTGACCTTAAAACCGTGCCTTGACAATGTAACGATGACCATGACTAGATACAGGTGCCCGGAAGTAGGAAATGGCCAAGGGCTGATGTTGGGGTTTGTGCTCGACAAAAACAGAGAAGCAGGAAAACGCAGGAGATAAGGAATAAACATGTTTGGGTGGAGGACAGGGTTTAAGGAGATAAATGCATTAAGCCTGAGAGTGGAGGCTCACCCTGTAAATGGGTTTCATCCACCAGTAATAGTAATCTAAAATGTCAGAGAATCATTAGTTTTGGGGTTTTTTTTTAAGTTTATTGATTTATTTTGAAAGAGAGAGAGAGAGTGAGCAGGGGAGGAGCAGAGAGGGGGACAGAATCCCAAGCAGGCTCTGTAGTGGTACAGAGGCCGACATGGGGCTCAACTCAAGAAGTGTGAGATCGTGGGGCGCCTGGGTGGCTTAGTCGGTTAAGCGTCCGACTTTCGCTTAGGTCATGATCTCACGGTTCGTGGGTTTGGGCCCTGCGTCGGGCTCTGTGCTGATTGCCAGCTCAGAGCCTGGAGCCTGCTTCCGTCTGTGACTCCCTCTCTCTCTGACCCTCCCCTGCTCACGCTGTCTCTCTCTCTCTCTCCTAGAAATAAATAAAACATTTAAAAAAAAAAAAAAAAAAGAAGTGTGAGATCATGACCTGAACCGAGATCAAGAGTCAGATGCTTAACTGACTGAGCCACCCAGGTGCCCCTAGATCATGTTTTTAAATGACAGCCTTAGCCATTCAGCACCATATGTTTTTTCTTTGTATTTTCACATCTTGAATCTGTGGGGAATCTGTGGGAAAATTCTTAGCCATTTTCTCTTCAAATATTGCTTCTTCCCCCATCCTCTGTCTTCTTCTGAGAATTCAATGATACGTATAGTAGACTTTTCATGGTATCCCACTTTGCTTATGTTCTGTTTCATATGTTCCTCTCTGCACTTCAGTTTGGATTAATTCCCATTAACCTTCCTTCCAATTCACTCTTCCTTGTTCTCTGCTATGCAGGCTCTTCAGTTAAACCCCATTCTACTGAGTTCTTATTTCAGGTATTTTCCCACTAGTAGAATGCCCACTTGAGTCTTTATAGATTCCAATTCTTTGTTGAAATTTTCCAGCTTTTCATCTATTTTCCCCATTCAAAAAATTTCTTGAACATATTAATCACAGTTATTAAAACTGTTTTTGCTAGGGGCACCTGGGTGGCTCAGTCGGTTAAGCATCCGACTTCGGCTCAGGTCATGATCTCACAGTTCATGGGTTTGAGCCCCACGTCGGGCTCTGTGCTGACAGCTAGCTCAGAGTCTGGAGCCTGTCTTTGGATTCTGTATCTCCCTCTCTCTCTCTGACCTTCCCCTGCTCACGCTGTCTCTCTCTCTCAAAAATAAATAAAACATAAAAAATTTTTTTAAAAACTTGTTTTTGCTAAATCAAATAGTACATCACACGTGAGTCTGTTTATATTTTCTGTTTCTCCCCTGTTTTTCTGGGTGAGACTGCATGCCTAATAACTTTTTAGTGATACTAGACACCACTACAACTATAAAACAGCTGAAGAGACTTCTGATGAAGTTGCCCTCCTCAGGAGATGGCTCTCCTTTCCACTGGCAGATGGGGCTGGGCTGGAGGATGAGGCTGAACACCTGAGCCAGTGAGGGACAGGTACGGGGCCAAACTTCCCCTGGTTCATCCTGTTCCCAGGACGTGGCCCGCCAAGGCTTTCAACTGAGAGCCTGGTATGTTCACTCTCCCAGCTTCTTGAAGGAGGTCTTGAATGCTCATCTTTGTTTTCTTAGCACCATGACTGCTGAACATTCCTTCTGCCATTCAGAGGCTGTCTTTTTATTTATTTTATTTTAATACTTTTTTAAAACTTCATTTTGAGAGAGAGAGCAGAAGAGGGGCAGAGACAGAAGGGGGAGAGAAAGAGAGAATCCCAAGCAGGATTGCTCTGACAGAGCAGAGCCCAATGCAGGGCTTGAACTCACAAACTGAGTTCATGACCTGAGCCGAAATCAAGAGTGGGATGCTTAACCGAGTGAACCACCCAGGTGCTCCTATTTGAGAGAGAGAGAGAGAGAGAGAGAGAGAGAGAGAACACACACACGAGCAGGGGAGGGGCAGAGAGGAGGAGAGAGAGAATGTCAAGCAGGCTCTACCCTCAATGCAGAGCCCAAAGTAGGGCTTCAATCCTACAACTCTTGAGATCATGACCTGAGCCAAAATCAAGAGTCAGAGGCTCCCCTACAGGCTTTCAGATTAGCCTTCGAACTTCCTAGTTCATGCAGCTTCAGAGTTCAGCAACCGTCTTGAGGAGAAACCTTAGCTGACTCTCCGGTGTTCTCCGCGGTCCAGTCTGAGGAGACCAGCAAAGGCTCTGCTGGCTTTCCTTTCCCAGAGCAGCAACTCTCCAGCCAGGCAGAGCCTGGGCTTCCAGCCCCACGCCAGCAGGCTGCACTGGAGACACCCCCAGGGTTACGGTAGCTACAGATTCGTCAGCTCACCTCCTCCTCAATGCCCTTTCCTGACATCTCCGCATTCCCCATGGGGTCCTCATTGTTTCAACACCTCTCAGGTGCTTCTGAACACAGTGGTGGGTGTGTGTTGTGTGTGTGTGTGTGTGCGCGCGCGCACACACGCACGTATTTTATATGGCTTTGCTTTTCTTGTTCCTCTTGGGATCATCAGTATGCCTCAAACTACTCAATCTTACCCAGAAGCAGAAATCTCTCCCTTATATTTTTCAGAGTGCTTTCACTGTAGTATTTAATTTCCCCCTTATAAACCTATGGGGAGGAAAAATAAGGCAGTATTTATTACTCCAATTTTTTAGACTAGGGGCTGGGCAAACCACGGCTTGCAAGCCAAGTCCAGCCCCTTGCCTGTTCTGGTGAATATTTTATTGGCTCACAGCCACACCCATTTCTTTACATATTGCCTGGAGCTGCTTTTGCAAGGCAGGGGCAGAGGCAAGTAGCTGCAAGACCACAGGACCCCCAAACCCCAAAATATCTACTATCTTTCCCTTTACAGAAAAAGTTTGCTAGCTCCTATTTTATACAAAGGACCTGCAAGTTAACTCGAGACAGAAGACTGCATCGAAATTTCCCTGACATTTATCCTGGCCACCTTACCACTCTTCTGCAAATCTGCTCCCCATCACAAGATTTATTATAAGCATTTTTAATATGCATTTATTTTTGAAAGAGAGAGACAGAGCGCAAATGGGAGAGGGGCAGAGAGAGAGGGAGGCACAGAAACAGAAGCAGGCTCCAAGCTCTGAGCTGCCAGCACAGAGCCTTGCATGGGGCTTGAACCCACGAACTGTGAGATGAATGACGTGAGCCAAAGTTGGATGCTTTCACTAACTGGGCCACCCAGGTGCCCCTATAATCCTTTTTTAAGATGAACACAAGAAGCAGAGGGAGAGGAGTCTGAACCAGACAGTCCCGGCGTGGCAGAAGGAGGAGTCCTACCATATACAAGTAAGAGCCCTTCTATCTCTGGAATATTTGGGAGATTTCAGCAGTCTCCTTGGAGATCTGTTGAAACAAACAAATTCTAGAAGGCACGTATTCAAGGATGCCACTGTGAGGTAAGAGGTCTTAATATTTCATAGAGGGTTTTTGTCGTTGCTGTTGTTCAGAAAATGAACATGTAAGGCTGAACAATGAAAAGAATCCTGAAGAACATACTCAATTGTTACCCATTTGATTGCTAAACGCTTTCATCATGGCAGTCTCTGAGCCGGAGGGGAAAATGCCCCCAACAGAGGATGGCAGCTCAGACACAGACACACAGACACACAGACACACACACACACACACACACACACACACATGCTCGATATTAAACAAAACAATAAAAAAAGAAATTCGGATACAGTTCCAAACTTAACAATGACTTCAGGGGCCATTTTTCTGCCCCCTCCCTTCTGCTTAACACAATGCATAGCAATTTGCTTCTTTTTCACAAAATTGTACAGTCTGATGAGGGTTGCAATTTAGCACGGATGTCAATTATGGATGCTAGAAGTTTCACAATCATGAGATCACCAAGATTAACACACATGTGCCACCTCCCCCCCAACCCACCTCAAGACCGGTTGGGGCAGCCAGCCTTTCATTACATTTTACACGGAAGGCTGTACAGAACATGTCCCCATCTTGCCAACTCCGGAGCCCCGTTTTTCCAGAGAAAATGGGTTTATGACAGAGGAGGGCAAAGCAAGGTGTAAGCGAGAGGGGAAAGACTAATTTATAAAAGTAAGGGAATCATGCCTTTAATAAAGAAACACAAATTCCTATGAGAGGAGGGGAAAGCACACTCAGGAGGGAGGAAACGCTTGGAGAGCCTCCCTGACAGGATCCCAAAGTTGTCTCTCCCAGGGCTCAGGTTTTTTCAGACACAGAAAGGCAAAAGCAGAATTTAGCTCACATTTCCACAAGTGAACCATCTAAATGTCCACCATTCCATGTCACTGATGCTCTGAAATCTTCAATGGTCTCCACTGTCCACTTTTGGAGCTCGAGGCCCCGGACACGGCATATACGGGTACCCCACAATCTCTTGTCTCCCCTCAAACTCATCTTCCAGCCACGCTCTGCCTCCTCTGTTCTGGTCTTGCAGTGAAGAATGCCTTCAAGCAGCATATGGGTGGCTCAGTCGGTTGAGTGTCTGATTTTTGGCTCAGGTCATGATCTCACAGTTTGAGAGTTCAAGCCCCACGCTGGGCTCGCTGCTGTCAGATGTCAGCACAGGGACCGCTTTGGGATCCTCTGTCCCCTTCTCTCTGCCCCTCCCCGGCTGGAGCTTCCCCCCCAAAATAAAAAAAAATTTTTTTAAATATAAAGAACGCCTTCAAAATGCATCATCCCACCACCCCACCTGCAAAGGAATAAAGTTTTGCTTGAGGACCACATTTCTACTTCAGAATTTCACATGAAAAAAGTCACAATAGTTTACTTTGTTTTAAAGTCGTGATAGCTATAAAATCTCTATAGTCATTTACTGATGATCTCATGTGGGAATATTGCAAAAATTACTGAATTATAAAGCTCCAAGAGATCTCCTGAATTGTCTACTCCAAATTTTCCAATTGGTTGTTCATGGGGCCTGTAAAAGAATTCAGAGGATTCTTTCTGATCATTGATAAAACCACAAAGGGGGCAGTTTCCAGGAGACCAGTCATTCTCTCATTTCCTTCTGAGCCTGACCTCACACTCATACCTGATTTTTAAGTAAAACACTAAGCACCCTCAGAAACCAACACTTTTTATAGCTAGAGTTTCTTCCATCTTGTTAGCTGAGAATTTCAGACACACGAGGCTCACAACTCCCCAAAGCAAGGGCTACGCTGAGGTAAATACGTGTATATACACATTCCCTCCTCATAGCTGCAAACAAGGAAGGCAGTTCAGAGCTTACTGTGAGCACCTATAAAACCTGAGACTATCAAACAGAAAAATGAGTCTCTGAGCCCAAGGAACGCATAATATAGTTGAAGAATTAACACGATAGACATACATGAAATCTAACCATGGTAACATGTATTCTTTCAAATGGTATTTTAAATATCAAAGGTTAGGAGAGTAAGAAGTTAAAAACCCTCAATATATGAAAAAAAAAAAGGCTTTAAAAATTGGTATGGAAAACACATGCATCCCAATAGAAAACAAACTGAAGACAAAAAACTTATTTTTAAAAATACAAATGATTCGTAACCAGGTTTCTTTAAGGTTCAGCTCGGCTCGTCAGCAGAGGAATGTCACCCAGGGGAGGGAAGGGCTCAGGGCAACAAGGATTTTTGTGGCCTCCTGCGTGTAGCTGCATCTCTGGCACATTTCATTTTTCCGGAGGACAGCTTTGCAAAATAAATCCTCCCAGGACCCAGTAAGTACTCAGCAAGCCCGCAGTGAATGAATGAAAGCACATCTCTGTTCTTCGTACAACCACGGGCACTGTGGGCCCACATATTGGTGTATTCGCCAAATATTGCATACCCCAGCTCCTCACATCTCTGAGTGTGCATGCGACTCTCCCATCAAGAGGCAGGGTCTACTTACCCTCCCACTGCATCTAGGCTGTCCTTGTGACTTGCCTTGATCAATAGCATGTGGCCGAAGTGACTCTGTCATTTCCAGGCCCAGGCCTGAAAGCATGGAAGCTTCCAATTCCACCCTCTCGGGATCCAGCTCAGGCCAAACTACTGAATGATGACACAGGGGGAGAGCAAGCCCAGGGAGAGATGCATCAAGATGCCCCAGCCAACAACCACCATCATCTGCCTGAGAAGTGAATGGAGCCATCTTGGGTCTTCTAGCCATGCTCCCAGCTGGTGCAGCCACGTGAGTGACCATAGGTGATACCACATGAGCTGAAGTACTGCTCTGCTGAGCCCGGCCAACTGACAGACTCATGAGAAATAAGGCATTAAGCCACCACCTTCAGGAGACTGTTTGGCACAGCAAAAGATAACCGAAACAATATGTACCTAGTGCTTTGTGAACAGTCAGCTAAGTGGTTATGCTACAGAGAAAGCCATGGAGGATACAGGGAGGCCACTCTGATTGAAGAGGGGGAGCAAGAAAGGAGGGGAAACAAAATGGCAGAACTCAAGGCCAATTCTTAGCTTGTTGGTATGGAGAAGAATGAGTTTTCTGGCAAGATGTACAAAACAAGGAGAAGGGGGTGAGAATTTCAGTAGAAGGGAGTCACTACTGCAGTCTACTGAGCTACAGGCCTGGGCCAGGGGGCCACAGGAGGAATGTGACTGAGGGATGAATAGAAAGATGCTGGAAAGAAGAGTCAAATGGATATGATCAGAAATGGCAGGAAGGGAGACAAGAAGATATTACAGCATCTTGATCTTTCAGTTTGGGGTGCAAGACAAATAGCAAAAGGTCAGTAACACCTCACTTACACAGCGGCCATGCAGCCTAGAGGCTCAGCCACCCAGAATGCAGCCACAGTCCGCTCACAGGCTCTGCAAGGGAGAGCCACACCGCTACAAGCCTGCCCCCAGGACTGGCCCTGTGATCCCCAACTGCACTGCCTACCACTCCTCCCTTCTCTACCTGGACCCTGACACACTGACTGCATCCTGTTCCTCAACATGCCAGGCACATGCCTACCCCAGACCTAAGGATGAGGCAGAGGAAAGCACAAAGTCGAGATGCCCAATGAGATGGAAGGGAATCTAGGGATTCGAAAAACTAACTGCAGTTCATGAACATCAAAAGCCTCAGGAGATGAAATCAAGAGGAAACAAAGTTCGGTTGAAAGGAGGAAGGAAGAAATGGACAAGAGCTGTTCCCGGCAAGCAGCCTTGGCAGTCTGAGCGGGGAGTGAACCCACATGGGAAGGCAGTCGTGAAGCCCCACCACACACACACCCCACCACACCCACATGTCAGCAGTGCCGGGTGCGGAAGGGAGCTGGGAGAAGCTGGCTCACTCCCACTAACCCTAAATGAATTCCTCAGAAACCTTTTCCATTCATTATCGTCATCTTTTCTTCATAAATCAAGCCCTCTAGACTCAAAGACTGGAGCATTCAGGAAGTGCTTACTCAAAGCACAGAAACATCAATACGGAGACTATAGACCCCGGAACGAGAGCAGGGTGAGATATATTTATATTCCACAGTTGGCGATGCCTCAGCACACTTTTTGCTTTCCAGAAATCCTGTCAGCTTAATTTATGTGGCTCATACCTCATTCCCTTTCAGGCGACAAGCTTTTTATCTTTTTCATTTGGAAACTTATTTTTAGGATTTTCCAAATCCTCGCTGTCGTTAATTTTTGATGTAGTGTGTTCTGTCTAGAGTTTCTTGTAGATAAGCAGGGCTCCTTTAGATGCCGTCTGTCTACACCCCATGGCTGTTGAATGTGCCCACCCTGAGATCCACCCTCAGATCTTAACAGCACTGACGGAATGAGGGGCAGGGTTCCCTCTTTCATGGTGTTTTTTCTCTTTCAAGCCACTAAGACCCTCCCAGATGTTTTTTCGTGCCTTTACTATCTTTAGATTAGATGCTTAATGCCTAAGTCAGCCCAAGTAGAGTGATAGGGTAAAGAAAAAGGCTGAACAGACAACCCAGCATTTGGAGTTTTAAAAAAAAAACCAAAAACAAAACAAACTTTACTCAGAAAAAAAAAAGATAAGGCTAAAACCAGATCTCAGAATAAAACGGTTAAGGAAATTGAAACTAGCTAAAGCCAATTCAAGCTGGGCCAATTATCACCAGTCATAAAAGATGACTTATACGAGGCCCCAATGCCCCAGTACAATGGAGCAATTAAATCTTTATAACCAAGACAGAAAATGCCACATAATTAGACACAGCCAGAAGAGGGTATGTTCGCTTCTCCTCCCTGTGGCTGACCCATGAAGGCAGGCATGCAGCCATCTCTACATTGGCAAAAGGCCGGTCCATTCTCCTATCACTCAGCCTGCCTGAGCCACATCTGACAGCAGGCCACTAAGGTGGAGTTTCCTTTGGCAGCAGGCCACTAACAATCTTTGGGTCCCTTGCCTACTGTAGGTCTAAATAAACAGAAGAACAACAGTGTCCCTAACCCCACAGGTATCCGCCTGGCTACGTTAAAAAAAAAAAAAAAAAAAAAAATCTAGCTATTTATTGAAGTGGTCAAGCTTCTAGAGCTAGGCTCAAATTCTAGCTGTGCTACTCCCTAGCAGTGTGCTTATCTGTAAAGTGGGTATAATTCTAGGACAAACCTCACTGAGTGATACAAGGATTAAATAAGTTAGTATATATGAAGTGTTCTGAAAATGCCTTGCATACAGCAAACACTATATAAGCTGGCTATAGGTGTAGTGCCTTGGTTGTTACTATTAAGTATTCCACAGTGGTATCATTATTAATATTATTAAGCAGTTCACAAGAGCAAGAGTTGCCATCAGCAGCCAGCTGCAAAGCTGTTACACTTACCCAGGCAGAACAACCCCAGGGTACCCATCATAGGAATTGAGAACACAAGCCAATGCTGAGAGGCATTGCGAAAGCAGAGTCACAGCCTTCAACAAAAGCCTGGCATAGGCAGCAAGGGAACTAGAGATGTGATGCTCCAGGAGAGTGGCAGAGCAGGGTACTGGAGGGAAACAGGGAGAAGACTCGTTGCTCTGGGGCCCCTCAAAGCCTTCCAGGGAAGATGGCCTTGGGCCTGGCCGATGCTCGCTCACCTTGAACATGAAGCTTATTCTTTTCCCTCCTCCTACATCAAAACTGACTGGACACAGGGCCAAGGCCAGCCCCATAGGAAGATAGGACAATGAGTCACAGAAAAAACACCCCCCAAGGACTCTTTCTGTTGACACAAAGACATTTCCTGAAGGTCTGCTCTGTCCCAAGTGCTCTAGATACGTTATCTCATTTCACCCTGACAATGACCCCGTGTTGCTGTGGACACAGAAAGGTTTAGAAACTTGCTCAAGATCGTGGGGTTAGCAAGAAGCAGAGTGAAATTTGAACCTTGACCTATCAGAGACTCTAATACATGCCCTTTCCACTGCACCCCACAGTGCCTGCCCTCCAGTAGTGATCAGTTTATCAGCGTCAGCAGGAGAACCTCAAGTGTATCGTCAATGGCACTGAAGTGGAAAAGAAGCTTCCTTTGCTCAAATTCTAAGCCAATCCACATGAGCAGAGAGGTAGAGGGCAAGAGACAGAAAGGAAAAAAGACGACCAGGCTACAGATTCAGAGACATATTTCAGTCTTTATTAACAGACTCAGAGATGTGGTCCCTTGGTACTTTCATTTGTCCATCTATAAAATAGGAATGTTAATATTTGTCCTTCCAGCACTACTTCTGCATGGCTGAGGAAGCTCCTCTAAGATTAATTCTCCTGCAAATGACAATTATAGGCTATGCACAAAAACCAAAACAAAACTCTCTGAGGGCACTGGAGAGTGAGCCAAGGCAAGTAGACATACTGAAGGGGAGTCAACAGTTAAAAGAAAGGTACTTAATTTAGTAAGTTTATGTATGGCGCTCTCTGCCTAAGAGCAACTCCTATACCACAGTATCTGTAAACCAGAGGAAGGTAAAATTCAGACAGAATCTAGTTTTACTGTAAAATCCAACCACAGTTTTACTGGCTTGGACAAACAGAATCCAGGCAACTTCAGCTGCTGGAAAATGCAGGGGAAGTAGAGGTGGGCTCCCAGAAAAGAGACAACCAGAGATGAGGTGCCTCAAATAATGTCTGTAAACTCTGTCCAAATGTCTGGCTGACCTGAGCCATGCATGCATAAAGTACTCTCCAACCAGCTGGGACTGAGCCACCCAAAGGAGGGAGGTAGTTTGCAATTTAAGTCAAATCACATAAATGACCTGATAAAACAAACAAACAAAAAACAACTCTTACCAAAGGAATGTAACAGAATCCAGAGTCTCCACAACACGACAGTCATAATTGTCCAGGATACCATCCAAAAATCATTCCAAAATGTGATCTAAAATGTGACTCATTCTCAAGAAGAATGATGATCAATGAAGATGATCATCCCAAGCTGATGTGGAAGAATTAACAGACAAGGATTTTAAAAACAACTTTTATAACTACACTCAATATCTGTTCAACCTACCTCACAGAGTTATTTAAAGCTAAAATATGGTGAGGTGAGCAAACACTGCTTTGAAAAGCTTCACATACACTATACCTACAAAATAAAAATACGGGTACTTCCCACTTCTGTTATCTATTCCCTCAAACTACACAATAAAGCAAGTTTTTATTAATCTGCATTACCTTCCCTCTAAGAACAAGTGATATTCAAGAACTAAATTTCTGGTGAAAACCCTCTTTTAAAATATATAACACAGATAATAATGTGTTATTATAAATCAAGCCCTATGGTGCCCATATAACAACTTAAATCATTTTAAAAACAAAGATTGGGTCACATGTCATAGCCTATTTTATGCAGACGGAGGCAACAGTATGTACATAGGTTACTTTTGTGGGTTAGGATGTCAGACAGCCTGGGCTCAAATCCCAGCCTCACGACACAAAATGCTGTGTCCCCTTCAATGATTTACTCGAGGTGCTTTGCACTTAAGTTTCCTATTGGAAAATATCATTACAACAGTACTTGCCTTGCAGGATTGGTGTGCAAATTCACATTCAAGGCCTATGTGGAGACTTGGTACATGGTCAAGTACAGAATAAACAGAAGGTGAGAAAGGGGAGGCGGTTGGACCAGCACTGCCCAGCTGATTAGTTACAGAACTGGGTGTAGAGCCCAGAGCCGTTCCTCCATTTTAAGGCACTTCTTCATCAAAGTTCTTTTTTTGTCAGGTACAAACGTACTGTAAATTGGTTATTCCAAGTTCCTAAAGTTTTACAAAATGAGCAAAATACATAAAAAGCACAAGTCTGGCATCTCACAAATTTGATCAAAACTCTGTCTAAAAATTAGAGTATTTTAATTTCAAATTTTCTTTTATTCCTTTAAATTTGAAATGTCTTAAGATGTGGTTTAGAAAAGCACCATTCTTTGTAAAATGTGACCCTGGGAAATTTACACGAGCGCCTTTTTTTACCCCCCAACCATTTTCATCAGCACCCACACAGAGCCTCAGAATTCACCAGACACACATCCACCAACAGCATCTTTATACAGGGTCTCTGTGTAGCTGGGGAAGCTGGTGTGAGTGTGGGAGCACCAATCGGCTCCTGTTTATGTTTCTTGTATTTGCTGTTTTTCTTTTCTGTCCCTTTTCATTACCCCAACCTCTGACAAAGCATTAAGCCATAAAAAAAACAACTGCCTACTTTAGGAGGAAAAGTCATATTTCTTTGCCTGAATGACATAAGAAGTGTTATAACTTTATGAAATTTGGGATTTGCCTTTAAAAACACAGGCGTTGGGGTGCAGAGCCACTGAGAGAGATGATGTATCTCTCCCCACACAGCTCTCCTTCCTGTGACAGAGGACAGAGCTTGAGAAATGAGATACAGGAATTCATTAAACACTGGATATATATGAGTAATGAAGATATGTCTACACAGATATAAACCTGAACCATGAACCAACATCTGGGTCCTCATTTGGTGAGAAGAAACTAGAACCTTAAAAACTGTCTCAGAACAAGGCCCAAGTCAAACAACTGAGGCAAGAAAGAGAAGGAAGAATATGGTGAAGTCCAGAGGTTATAGCTTCTGACATGTATATGGGAGGACTGGCCAGGAGGCATCCATGAGAGCTCAGCTTGAATGTTCTGGAATCCCCGGACTGACTGAGATGTAGAACCCCAGTAAGGCAGAGACCATTCTGTTATGTTTCCAAATCCAGGAGAACGTGATTTCCTGTTTGAAAGGGGCAGACTTTGTCTCAACACATAATGATCTTCGCAGGCCTTTAGTTAGTTCCCTAACAACACAGGAGGGGATATCTGAACCCGAACTGATCAACACAATGTTAAATGATAAAAAGCTGAGGTACGTGGCCAACCTGGGGCCATGGTGAGACTAGGAGTCGCCAAGAAATCTGGACTCTTCCAGGGGCTGGCGTGCCACCAGGTTGAGCTCAGTTTCCTCACCTGCATAGGGTCACACTTGGGTGGAGTGACCTAAGAGCCTCCTCTCCCTTCTAAATGCTGCTGGAAAAATCACTGTGGGTGATAAATGTCCTCACTGCGAACACCTAGTTCCTATTGTGTGTGAGTGTACGTGTGCATCTGTGCATTTACACACACACACACACACACACACGATTTTAAGAACGTAATTACCTTGTCTATTCCTTTAGCACAGCCCATTCAATACTGTTAGCCAAAGCAACCTACCTCAGCTCCAAAATTGGGCCAGATACCATGACACCAGGTCACGGGGGGTGCTGCAAGGCACCAAATTTCCACAAATTGATTTTCTTCTTATCCCACCTATAGATAAACCTTATAAGATTCAGAGTTCCTTATTATCAAATGACTAAGTAAGAGCCACAAAAGCACTTTGCATTGTTCTGCAAGCCCCCTGTTAATATGAAGCACTACTATTTCCCTCAACCCAGCTGCCTACTATCTCTGAGGGAGAGCTTTTCCTCAAAGTTTCCCTATCTTGCCCTGTCCTCAGCAGATGTCACCCTGGGCCTCAGGACTGCCCTCATCCTTGTGAACCCCGACGTCTCCTCGACTGATGCCTATGATCCTCATGCCCTGGGTTGTGCCACATTCCACACTGTTCTATCTCATAGTTACCCACTCACTGCAGTGAACCACTGTCTGTCAGTATCCCAGCAGTGGTTGGGACCTTGTGGAAGATCAATTAGGACAAACAACCTCATTTTGCAGACGAGGGAACAAAGGTCCAAAGAATCATTTAAATCATTCATGTCTTAGGCAGTAAATCCTGTCATGGCCTCATGGACATGATTCTTACTTGACTCTTCCTTGCATCTGGTATAATACCATTTACTGAGTCTTATCTATGGGCGTACCTAATGCCATGTCTGATGACTTCATTCAATTCCAACAACTCAGGAGAAATACACTATCATTTTACAGATAAGAAACCAAGACCCAGAGGTGCTAAGTAACTTACTTGAGGTCACAGAGTAAAAGAGACCGGTCTTCCATCAGGTCGGCTGGCCTCACGTTAGATCTGTGCCCACCAAAGCCCATGCTTTTAATCACTCAACCAGCACTATTCCTTGATGTGCAGGGGGATAGACTGATAAATAGCTGTTGACTAATTAGTTAATGCTGTTGCTATTCTCCTTCCTTCCTCCAAGATAAACGTGGCTAGGCTTACCCTAGGGCCATGAGAAAGATGCCCGCGTACCCCCAGGAAGACAGCCAGCCTCCTGGTGATGATTGATGCTGGGAACAGTGGACTGGACATCTTTGGGCATCTGATGGCCGCTTTAAAGCACTCAAGGAGAGGTGGCTAAAAAAAAATAGCCTTCTATCCAATGCAATTTTTAAACCACTGATTCACCATGAAATGTGAAGTTGAAGTTGAAAGAGCCCGAGCGCCCACTATGTTTGGAAAAATCTTTACATTATTTGGGGAAGGGGGAAGCACCAATGACTGGCCCAACATTCCCTGCGGAACCAGATGGGGAGACAGCATCCTGACAAGTCGCGAGTTCACTCTTTGAGAACGAGGAATATAAACAGAATAGGTTCTATTTCTGCAACAGTCAGAATACATAATTCTAACAACCAAGGGGTGGAAGAAGGAATGGGTCCTCTTCCTAATAGATTTTTTTTTTTTGCTTCCTGGCCATTCAACTCTTGGATCTGCTGTTGTGAAGGTCTTGGTTCTCAAGGAAGGAATGTTTCTACCAGACAATATAGCAATGGTTTCAGTGAGCTGGCAGGTGAGTCTGCCCCTTGGCCATTTTGGATTATGAACCACCAGAAGTGGTTACTGTACTGGCTGGGAAAGTAATCCTGATTTCCAAGGGGAAATTGGATTCTTGCTATAAAAAGGAACCCAGGGCAGCCTCTGGAGTGCCTCTTGTTACTTCCGTGTCCAAGAATATATATTGGAAAACTACAGTAACAGGGGTTGGAGGCCACTAAGGATTCAGATTCCTAGATTATTCCACCAGGTGATAAACCCCAGCCAGGTGAGGTATTGCCTGAGGGCAAAGGTGAAGTCCGAACACTCAAGGCAGCCATATCTGAGGAACACTGCAGCCTCTTCTAGCTGTTCCGGTCCCATGCGAACATTCTGTATCCTACAGACTGAAGTAGAAAAATCACTCATGTCTCCCAGAGAATGACACTGTGTCTCTTCTTCTTGAGGAAAAGGCAAGAGCACTGTATGAAGAGGAGTTACATCTTGTTGGGCAGAAACAAAGTTGTTGTGTTGTCCTGTGGAGTTTAAAATGTGCAGAAATACGTCTGGATGCCAAGAATCTGAAGGGGTGGACTATGCTGGTCATTCGGTCGCTGTCACTCAGGTCCATCCACCCTTCTAGACCTTAATGTGTTGAGAGCCAACACTGTGAAAATGGCATTCCTTCTTGCCTTTTAGGTTCCTATTAGGCTCTACCAGTGGGGGCTCCAGATGGAAATTAGCTGGCAGGGGAGGGGAGAAGGGACCTCCTTCTCTTTGTGGCACTTCCTCCCGGTGGCAGCAGCTGGCTCCAGCCTCCAGCATCTTTCATTACTCCCAGAAGCAGCCTTATGTAGCTTAGCGCTTGATGCAGGGGCTACAGCAGTTAATGAGATAAAAACAGATACTATCCTAAAGGTGTTTAAAATTCAGCAAAGGAGAAGGCATGGAAGAAATAAGAAATTATGACCACTGCTATAAGGATGCACATTTCTCTGAGAGCATATTGCAGAAAAATCATATCCATGAGATGGTTACATTGTGGGACTTCTGGCTATTGGCACAAATATATAAGGATAATGGCACCAATCCACATTCAGAGGATCAACTCAGTTATGTCATCTACCTGAAGTCAATACACCTTTAAAGAAGGCTGCTGTGCACATCCAAGAATTTTTTTTTCATGTCCAAGAATTTTTAAATTATTTTGCATTATGGAATTTTTACACTCATGCTTCATTCACTCACTCAGTCATTTAACAAGCACCCTCAGTATCAAAGCTCTGAGGGCTTAGCAATGATCAAGGACAAGTTATGCCCTCCTGGAGCTTACATTATGGTTGGGGGATACCATAAAAAATATCAAAACAATAAAACAGATTCAGATAATGACAAGTTCCATGAAGAACGTAAGGCAGGGAGTGAAGGATAGATAAAAGTGAATGGGGCAAAGGAAGGAGTTATTTTAGGCAAAGCCTTAAGAGAAGGCCTCTCTGAGAAGGTGGCATTTAAGCAGAGACAAGATGAAAAGAAGGGATAAGCCAGGAGAAGATATGGGAGCGTAGACTTCCAGGACGAGACTCCATAATGCCATGGGAGAGAAACCCCTCTGGTCACATGATATCAGAGGTACGAGCAATGCCACTGTGGAAGGAGATACTCCATCTTGTGAGGGAAAGCTGTCCACTCGTTTCCAGCGAATCCTGTAAGTCAGACATAACTTAGTGGTTGAGTTCACATCCCCACTTTGGCATGTGGTTATTTTTCCTTACTTTCAATTTACATTGCAAGTCGGAGAGAAATGAATTACATCCCCCTGGGTTTCTATGTTCCGAACAATTAAGAAAAGCTATTTCTTAGTCGCAAGGCGGATGACGACACCAAGATTTCCCATTTTCTCTCTGCAGGGAGGCTATCATCACTCAGTATTAATTGATCCTGCTTTTCATCCATAAAGCAGGGTTTGAAACAAATTTTTGGTCACAAAAACAGCAACTATTACACTATTAAGGTAAATTATTAATGGGGTTCCATTAAAGCACACTGATGTTCATATGGTATTAGCTGCCTCAACTTTTATGGTGTTTCTTTAATGGGGAAAAAATGAGTAAATTATTATATTGCCTCCCGATTCTGGACGAATCGCTGATGCCTATCTTATTTAAGGTTGCCAGGGATTTTCCACCATTTCATCACAACTAGGAACACACAGAAAGGGTGTAATATATCTTGGGTTCCCAGCAGGAGAGTATGTCAATCGAATGCAATTTTATTTTCCTGCTAGAGAGCAGATAAAGTGAAAACAGCAAGAAGACACAAGAAACCTCAACAATTGAAGACAGCTAGTATCCTTTATATGTATTTTTTCTTTCCTCAGACAAAAATTTGATGCTAATTTTTAGAGTATGTATCTGGATTAGAGGGACCTAGTGGAAGGAAGGAAGGACAAAAGAAGGAAGGACAGATGTAGGAAGGAAGGAAGGAAGGAGGAAAGAAGGAGGGGGGTGGGAGGGAGAGAGAGAGAAAAGAGAAAGGAAGAAAGGAAGAGAAAGAGAGAAAAGAAAAAAGAAAAGAGAAAATAAATTCAAGTTGCATCTACAAGTAACCAGTTCACAGTGAACTGGGGACATTTGCGAAGAGCCAAACGTTATTACTACTGATAGGGGTGACCAGATGCTGGCATCCAGTAAAGAGCAATTTGAGAATTTAAGAGAGGGCTTTGGATGTCCATCTCTTCCAGCTCCTTCTCTGTCATTTACTTATCTAAGAGCTAGGGCTTTGTGGAAGGGTATCCACAGGACATTTACATTTCATCAATATGTTTAAATGCCACAAATCTTGACATTCACAACTGGAAGGCAGGTTTAGCAATTTACAACCAGGTTAATGAATAACTGTGGTCTAAGTAAAAGGCTTTTATTAAACATATAATTCAGCCTTGAGAAGAGATATGCTCTGCTCAACAGGAGCCATGAAACTGGAGAGATGCTACCGACATGGCTCATGGCATCAAAGAAAGGGCAAGGATGGAAAAATGAACACTAATCATTTGCTTCCAGACTAACAGACTGGTGCACCTGTCCCTCAGGTGCTGTGCATTGGCTGCCTCCTTGTCTGGAAAAATGCCCTCAGCTACATGGCAGCCACCTGGTCTGGGAGTCCAAGCGGCACAGAGCACAAAAGCCAGCAATACAACCCCTTCTTTCTGCTCACTGGGGCAGCAACTGTGGATTCTGTCAATTAAAAACCATTTCCACCTCTTCTAAGTTAGTCTTCCTGAAATACAGAATCTGAAAGCCAAAACTACTACATTTCATGTTTATAGATGAGGAAACTGAGGCACAGAGAGGTTAAGTGACTCTCCCAAAGTCACAGAGCTAGTAAGTGGCAGAACAGGGATCTGAAGTCTGTGCTCTCCTATCAACAATAGCCAAAGTATGGAAAGAGCCCAAATGTCCATCGACTGATGAATGGATAAAGAAGACGTAGTATATATAATGGAATATTACTCGATGATGAAAAAGAATGAAATCTTGCCATTTGCAACAACGTGGATTGAACTAGAGAGTATTATGTTAGGTGACAAAATAGTTAGAGAAAGACAAATATCATATGATTTCAGTCCAATGTGGAATTTAAGATACAAAACAGATGGGGGCACCTGGATGGCTCAGCTGGTTAAGTGTCCCGCTTTGGCTCAGGTCATGATCTCACAGCTCTTGGTTTGCGCCCCATGTAAGGTTCTGTGCTGACAACTCAGAGCCTGGAGCCTGCTTTGGATTCTGTATCCCTCCCTCCCTCCCTCCCTTTCTCTCTCTCTCTCTCTCTGCCCCTCCCCCACTTGTGCTCTGTCTCTTTGTCAAAAATAAATATTAAAAGATAATTTTTTAAAAAGATACAAAACATATGAACATAATGGAAGCAAAAATAATATAAAAACAGTGAGGGAGATAAGCCATAAAAGACTCTTAAATACAGAGAACAAACTGAGGGTTATTGGTGGGGTGCTGTGTGGAGGGGAAGGGGTAAATGGGCAATGGGCATTAAGGAGGGCACTTGTTGGGATGAGCACTGGGTGTTATAAGTAAGTGATGAATCACTAAATTCTATTCCTGAAATCATTATTATACTATATGTTAACTAACTTGGATTTAAAGTATAAAAAAAAAGAACAAAGCTTTTCACATGGACTGCCTATATTAGTTATATAATAATGTGTAATAAATTACCCCCAAATTTAGCAGCTTAAAACACATACATTTATTACCTCACAGTTTCTGTGAGTCAGGAATCCAGGTGAAGTTTTGCTGGGTGCCTTTGGCTCCAGGCTTATCATGAAGGTGGCTTCAGGGCATCATCCAGGGCTGAAGGATCTCAAGGCTCCAGTGGGGGAAGACCTACTTCCAAGCTCATGCACATGTGCATCTGTAGGACTCAACTCCTCCAGGGCTGCTGGACAAGGGCCCAGTTTCTCACTGGCTATCAGCAGGTGGCCTCCCTAAATTCTTCGCCATGTGGGTCTCTCCACTGGGCTAACTAACAACATGGCAGCTGGCTTCACTCAGAGGAAGTGGGAAAGAGAGCAAGAGAAAGTCCAAGATGGGAGTCACCATTGTTTTGTAGCCAAATCTCAGAAGTGGTATCTTTTAGGATATCATATTCACTAGAAGTCACTAGGTCCTTCCACACTCAAGGGAAGGGGATTATAAAGTCTTGACCATCAGGAGAGTCATTGGAGTCCACCTTGGAGGGTGTGTATCATGCTGCTGAATATCACACAACTAGTAAGCATAAAGTTTGAAGGTATTTTTGTTCGTTTTTTGTTTTGTTTTGTTTTGACCTCAGTTAATCTGGCTCTCAACTCCTATTCCTCCTAGTTTGAACAACAAAACCTTGGTTCCTTCACCTCTCTGAGGCATTGTCCCCATCACCTGTCTTAAGCCACATGTGAATTCTCACTTTATACCAAAGACAATAAAGTGTATTAGCAAAAAGTATAGGTTTTTTTTTCTTAGATTTTAGTTATTTGAGTCTAATCCATTTATATAAAGTCCACAGTAAGTACTGCCAAATAGAAATAAGAATTAATTTACAGTTTCCAGATCCACAAGAAATACTGGTAAGAAAATGAGCAGATGGGCCACCAATTTGGGGGATAAAACAAGGCAATCCTCAAAACCCTCCATGCCCTTCCCCCTGTCCCTAGTCCTGGCATTAACTCAGCCCAGGCTATTGGAAGAACAGGCAGTCACTTTTTTTCATAAGCTTATCTCACCCTGGCCAAGCAGACCATTGCTCATCAAGAAAGCCATAACAGACTGAAGCCCAGGGCACCCTGGATGCATCTACTAAGTCCCCAGAAACTCGGCTGTGGGCAAGAGCAGCCCAGCCAAGACCCTCACACCCAGGAAGCTGGTCTGGTTGAAACACTAACCCAGGGGTTTTCCACGCTGCAGTTGGTGGGCCCAGGGATCAGACCTGGTCCGAGATTTCCAGGGCCTTCCTGTGCCTACCAAACAGTAGACAAATCTCCAGCCATGCAGCACCCACCAAGTCAAAAGTAGATCATGTAAGTCAAGACAGATGTTTTTCTAAGATAAAACACAGACTCTAAAAAGGCTGTGCCTGCACTGGACTGGTGTCCAGATATGGGAAAACAGACACTGGGTTAGGACATTAATAATGTAGAATTGGATGGGATGTTTTAGACTTTGGTTCCTACACTGAGGGACCCCGCCCTGACAAAGAGCAAGCAATCAATAACTATCCAATGAATTAATTTTCCTGAATAAGCCTGTCAGACAAGACTGCTTTCTCCATTACGGAAAGTCTGCCCTACCAAGTATGCCAGCTCCCTTAGGAATATATTACCAGTCTTGGATCAAAAGCAACACTCACTCCATATTGTGCCATACTGTGCTCATGCTTACTAAGCAATTCTGAATTTACACCTGGGACACCCAACTGAAATAATCCCCTTCCTCTCTGGAGAAGAAGACTATCAAACTGATATATCCTCCTCCGAATAAATCCTATGTATGCACCTGAAAAGTATGTTTATGCAACACAATGGAAAAACATCTCAGTAGCTGGTAAGTGTAGCAGGTACCCGTCACCTATGTAATTTTTATTTATCGGAAGATCTGACCTGTAAACAAAGAACAGCTTTAGAATGTCTAAAACACAGAACTGAGCAAATGACTTTCTAGACAAAATGACAGTGACATCCAACTTGAAGTCAGACTTCTCTACTGTTTCACACCAGAGCTGCTTTTAAAAATATGTCATAGACAAAATTCAACAATTCAACAAGCCTCCTTTCTCTGAAGCATCGGTGAAATCTGGTCCACGTGTTGGAGGAAGCCTCTTTACAAAACATCTTTGAAGCGATATCGTTAGTAACAGTAATTAGTAGAACACGTAAACATTAACTTGTTTTCTGTTTCATTTTGGCCAAATTACATAAAAATTATTCCCACTACTACAGTGCTGCTTTTATGAATTCTGCAGAAAAATAATTTGGTTTTGCTTTGACTGATAACAGTCATCGCCATGAAATTTCATTTTACTGAAGGCAGACTTAAATCGCTAAAATTTACTGCCTGCACACAGACACACATACACACACATACAAACCTGAGCCTTTCCTCACACAACACTGAGTGTTGATTCTTGCTCTGGCTTCAGACTAGCTGGGAAAAGAGCAGGAAGAATTTTTACATTAAGAAAGGAATGCAAAGAATGCCTTCCTTCCTCTTAAATCTAATCTTATTACCTCCATTAGTGAATATTTAACAATAACATTAATACTAATAGACTTGCTTGCATTATCAAAAGCAACAATGATACAGAAGATGCATATGGTACCTTTGCTCAGAAAAGCTTAAAGCCATGTCATGCATATTATCTCATTTATCTTTAAAAATCCCCGCAAACTCTGTAAAAGCATATTTATCTGCAGTAAGACATGTTTTATGGGAACCGATTTCCTTACCATTCTGCATCCTCAGTATAGAAACAGGGTCTGTTTTTAGCACACCTCCCAACCAGAACCTCAACTCATAACTCATGCTGCTGACTTCCTTTCGTGAGTCTTAAAAACAAACAAAAAAAAGCAACCGACTCAGAGCAATTACAGAAACTGAAACAAAAATGAAACACGGGTAGGAAATTAAATAAATTCACAGCACCCAACAATTGCTGTTTCCCAAACTGAAATTAAATAAATATACACACACGCTCTCCACGAAAACTCTGCTACACAATTTATTAATGAACGGTGAAAGGAAACAGAAGCTGAAAGTGGGTCAGGAGAAACTGTTTAATCTAATAGTCTGGAAATTATACTGGAAGGAACAGATGGTTTCACAGAAGTCGATGCTACCTAGAGCAGCAAGAAGCGATTTTCTAGGGAAGAAAAATGTTTCCCTACCCTACTGCACATACTATTTTCAGCAAAGGAGGAGTCTATATTCAGCACAGGATAACCTCTGAGCTTGGCATAGTGACAAAACTGGGACTAAGTGGCAGCCATCCACACGTACCCGAGTTCAGAATTGGCCTTCCAAATCTGAGCTAGAGGTCAAACAGCCCTATTTTAAAACCAGCAGCAAAAGGAAGCCAACACTATACTCTAGTGGGTTATTAACCACATTTGTGATCTTGGCAAAGAAGAAAGTGGTTCCCAAAAGGTGATGGACAGTGTGATCTTCGCATGGTTTCCAAGTCCCAGGCTCTGAAGGTCCTGGGCAGCAGCAAGATCACAGGACACGTGGAATAAGAAGACTTCAAGCTGTGCCCTGTACAACCACCCTGTGAGTGAGCCTCTCCATCTATACCACAAGACTGAAAAATCACACATAGAGTTGTCAGGATTACTTGAGTTCAAGCATATGAACCTGCATGTTAACCTGTACAGCATAACACTCAGTTGCCATTTTCAGCTCCATTAAGTCATTCACCAAAACATACAGTGCTTCCTAGAGCAGGGCTCAACTGAAGGGAAGGCTGTCATAGTGGGGTCTTTCAATGACAGGTCAGTCTACCAAGCCTCAAAGCTGTACCAGAGAAACCTGTGGTACAGCCAACAGTTCTTATCAGCAAAGGATCTGAAAAAGGCAAGTTTGAGTTCTGATTCTAGCCTTATCACATATTTGCTGTGTGACCATAGGCATCTCAGGTAACCTCTCTGAGCTATGTATACTTATCTGTAAAATCAAGATCCTGTTGAGGATTAATGTGCACTGAGCATGGTACATGGTTGATTACCTGTTATTACTGTTGTTATTGTTACCAATAATAACAACATCATCATTCAGGTCCATTGCTCCTGTCACAATCTCATCATCTGCAGGGATCCTCAGCGAGTGAAGAGATAGCACAGGAGTAGAACAGTCTTTTTGCCATTAAGATTAAGGGCTGCAACAGGAGGACCCTCCCTCAGGAATGAACATAAGGTTTAGGGAATGTAAAAAGACATTACCCCCAACTCAGACCAGGGGACTTCCTGCCTTATGCTGTAACATCAAGGGCTGCTTGGGGCCTGCCTTCTATCCCTCCTCCTCCCCTCCTTCACGGCTTCTGACATTTTGCTTCAAGGTTGGTTGATTTGTTTTATCCGAAAAAAAAAAAAATCAACATCAGTGACTTTATGTTCAATTCTGCTGAAGAGCTGCAAATATTATAAAGAATTTGTTCTGTTCTAAAGCTGCAGGTATCATATTTAAAAAGAAGTTAATAAATGCCTCATTAAGGATGGCAAAACAAACACTTCAGAGCACTCGAGGCTCCATCTAAAGGAACCCCATGATGAAACCCACTTTAAACCAAGAATCCTCCTATAATGCAAATAACCACCCTACCCCCCCAATTCTTTTCCTTCCTTTCCATACTTTCCCATGTCACACTTCCCTATAAAGGGAGACCCACACCTGTAGGCCCCTGCAGCCAAGTGTCCCTCCTAGCCAACTCCCTAATCTATCACAGACTCAAGCTTGTTCTAGGTTTTCAACTCGAGTCATTTGTATGGGGCCTGGTCAAGCTGGCAAGAGCAAAGCAAAGGAACAAAAAAGGGGCACAGGGAACAGAAGTGATGAGGACTTAATTAAGAGTTCCGGAAAAGAGCCAAGGAAGAGGCTAGGACACATGTTACGTGGGGCCCACCCACAGCCTACACATCTTCTAAGGTGGCCTGGTTAGAGCTAAGTGTGATGAGCCATCCAACTGAAAATAAAGGTCTATCGAGATGTTGGGGTTATAACTGGGCCCCAAATACAACTGGCCAGAGTATTACACCTCTGGCCAGAGCCACAGTTCTGACTGTCCCGAGAACCTGGCTATGATCTCCTACCCTCAATGAGGGGGCCAAGGCCTCTGAGCCAAGAAGGGGTTGTCTGCAGACCCCAGGCCATGGGCTACAAATCCATTAGGCAGCAAGAAATTGCTCCCTAAGCCCATCTCTCACTCCTCTTCCTTTCACCTGAACCCAGCAACCACCTTGCAAACCCTCAAAACCCATCGGCACAGCTTCTCATCCTCAAATCCATCCTTCCCACCTGTGACCTCCTCTGTCTCCCTCAACCACTATGGATGGACTTTCAGGGAAGAGAGCCTGGAGGAAGAGAAGCTTTCCCTGGACCTTTCAGGAGAGAGAGGACCCAGCCTTGGAGTATGGTGGAGGGGAGGCAGTGCTCCACATGGAGAACTGTACATGCAGAGTCTGAGGGGTGGGGATGAGTGGTTCCATCTCAGGAACAGCAAGTAGGTTCATGGGACAACTGTCAGGGGAAGAAGGTGAGATAAAAGGGAGTCAGTCTGAGAAATGTTGGCTTTTCTGATGGATAACCATTTAAGGTTTAGGGTACCCTGGGGAAGTGGGGTGCCCACTGGGGACAGGTGCTTTTCAGTTACAATGGAAATGTGGAGAATTCAGGTAAAGAGGATGTTTTTGGCTGCTTGGGGAGAGCAGGAGTCACTGCCCATGGCCTAAGCCAGTGGTTCCAGTGTGGTCCCTGTAGCAGCAATACCAAGAGGAAGCATCACCTGGGAACTTGCTAGAAATGTAAAATCTTGCCTTCCCACCCCCAGGACTTCAGAATGACGAATTCTAGGAGTAGGGGTGCAGCAATCTATATCCTGTGATTCTCGTGTTGCTAAAGTTTGAGAACAACTGTTTATTCCAGGGCCTCCCAACCTACACCATGTCACACAATCGCTCAGCATTCTGGGGAAAGAAACCTGTCATCAGGCAACTGGAGGCAAAACCAGTCGCCGGGGAACTGGAGGCAACCTGTAGGAGAGTCCATCAGCACAAAGACTGAAGGGAAACAAAATCTCAGCACATGTGACCCACCTGAGGGTAACCAGTGAGGGTACCTGCACTTACACCCACCATCTAGCACTTTATACCCACTCACTCATTCTCAACCACAGCTGCATACTGGCCTCACCTGTAGTCACACAAAATACTGATGTCTGGGTCCCTTCCCCAAGACTGACTGAAGTGACCTGGGGTGTAGGGTGGGCATGGGAATTTTTTAAGCAAAGTTTGAGAATCATTGTGTCCACTAGTACTATTTTTGTCTTAGGAGTATGCCCTGTCCTTCCTAATATATTACAAGCTACATGGAAATAAATTATGGGTAGGTCACAATGTATAGTTAGGTATGTAAGGATTTATTGACTTTATTTTCTGCTTAAAAAAAATACCTTTTTCCTTCTGCCATCTCTACTCAGATAAAAGAAAATCACCTGGAAACTTGTTACAAATGCAAGTTCATTGGCCTTGCCCCAGACCTAATGAATCAGGACTCTGTGGCCAGAGCCTGGGCTTCTTTTAATGAGTGCATCCAGTGATTCTGATGTATCCTCAACCTGGAGAACTACTACTTTAAGGAAATGATACATTCTAAAAGCTTTCTCCAGAGACTAACATTATTTTGATACCTTAGACCTTGCTTATCACCTCCCTTCATGATCCATGAAATCGGACAGGCTAACAGTGTTGGGATATAGAACTAGCTATTAGGCACCCAATAGCCCCCAAAGACTTTAATCTGTTAATATTTAGGCCTCAATGTAAATTATGATCCATCCTTTTAGATTAGATTTTTTCTTGGTTGTTAAAAAGAACAACTTAGACGATTATTAGCTGCTTCTGCAGCTGCAGTGAGGGCTAAGGTTACCCAGACTCTGAAATGATTCAATGCACAATTTGCATGTTTTGAATAACGAATGTCATCCTGTGTCATTATCATGACCACCCAAAATTCAGATACAGAGCTTAAGGCTAAGCTGCTGGCAGCCAAAATCCTGGTCAGCACAATGTCGAAGAAAATATCCCAAAGGTCAGTTCTTTAAGACCTCTTAGACAGGAAAACCACAAAGAGAATTTTAAAAATGTGGCAATGTGAACTAATCTTGGAAACTGTAATGCATGTCATGAGACATGACTTATTAGCAAGAAGTTAAGAGGAGAAACAGAAGATGAACTTGAAGAAGATACGCAATGGAGCAGGAGATACTTTTCAACTTTTTCATGTCCAAGCACTTCAATTTTGCTTCAACCCAGCCAATGTGCAGGAGACTCAGGAGCCAACAGAGCCCTAAGTGATGCCTCTGCTGTTCGGTAAGATGGCGGGATGTGCCACAAATACCCAACACCTCGTTGGCCTAGAGCAAGTGGCTTTTACAACTCAATATCTCAATTTATTCGTCTGTACCATGAAGGTAACTACTACCTCCTGAGATCATTGTTAGCTTTTAAAATGGACTCATATGACATGAGATGCTGAATAAGTAGTGACTCTTATTAGCATGTATAAAAAAGGAAGGTACTAACTCTGAACTCCTGTGCATCGTTGTTGGAAATGTAAATCGTGCAACTATTTTGGAAAACAGTTGGCAGTTCTGTATAAAGGTAAACATACATTTACCAAATAATCCAGCAATTCCACTCCTCATTTACCCAACTGCGATGAAAATGTATGTCCCCACACTAGACTTGTTCACAAACGTTCATAGCAGCTTTTTTGATAATGGCCCCAAACTGGAAACAGCCCCAATGTTCAACAGAAGAATGATGAAACCACTTGTGGGACATCCAAATGATGGAATATCATTCAGAAACAGAAGGGAATGAGCTCCTGATACAACGGCACAGATGAGTCAAAAAAGCATCATACTGAGTTAAAGAAGTCAGACACAAAAGACTATACACTGTATGTGTGATGTATGGGCGCGAGTGCAAGTACGGAGCTCCTTACTTCTCCGCCATCTTGCCCTCTCCGACTATACACTGTATGATCCAACCCCTACATCATTCTATAAGAAGCAAAACTAACTTAAAGTGACAGAATGCGGATGAGCAGTTATCAGCAGCATGAGTTCAGGAGAGGCATGAGAGGATTTTCTGGGGTGATGAGAAAATTCTGTATCTTGAGTGTGGTAGCAGTTACATGGGTGCTTACATTTATCAAAACTCATCAAACCACATGCTTAATGTGGGTGCATTTCATTGCTCATAAGTTATACCTTTAATAGAGCTATTTAAATAAATACACAGACACCATTCAGGAGGCCAGACAGGTTGGCACGGAGTTCTCTTTCATGTGCAGTTGAAAAATCCTGTGTGAAGAGAGTTAAAACCTGGGTTCTGGTCCCACTTACTACTTGCTACCTGTCAAAGCCGTTTCCTCAACTGAAAAAAGACAGAGAGAGGGAGAGGGAGAGGGAGAGGGAGAGAGACCAGGGCTACTTGGATGATAGACTGAATGTGTTATTTGAAAATGCTTGAAAGCAGAATCTGAGTACCGGGGGCGGGGGGGGTGGGGGGTGGCATGTGCCCAGCAGGCCATGCAGCACTCCGCCAGTCCCTCACTCCTCCTCACCTGCCAGTCAGTCCCCAGAACCACCCCTCCTAATCTCTTTTGACCCCACCCACTCCTCTTGTCCCCACTGCTACTCCCTCAGCAGAGGCCACTTTCACCCCTTGCCCGATGACTGCAATGGCTTCCAAATGGTTTCTCCTTTCCCAGTTTTACCCCTTCCATTCTTCTCCATTGTAAACCCAGAGTAGGCTTTCCAGAATGTGAATTGGACATGTCACCCACCCTTTCCCTCACCTTAAAAACCCTTCAGCCCTCTCAGTCCAAGACCCAAGATCTTTACTCATTTGGCCTCCACTTACTTCTCCCAAAGGTCCAACCAAACTGAGCTGCCTACAGCCTGCCATTTATTAATGTTGTCCTCAGCTTCTGACCCTCCCACAGGTTGTCTCTGTCTCTGTCAGAAAATGGGCCCTCAATCTTCTGTCTGACTAACTCCAAATCCACCTGTGGGTCTCAAGTTTTCCTCAACACACACATTTCAACAAGACTAGAGGCTACCATGTCCCCTTTATCATCATCATGCTAGCATCAAGTCCCACAATTGCCAGGTTCTTCATCTGTAAGTGATTTTGACCGATCTAGGCTAGTGGACTAGACTGATGCTATGCACTGAAAATGCGTCCCTTCAAAAGTCAGATATTGACTTTTGAGTCAACATTCTGTGTGTGTGTCAACCAGTGTGACTATTTGGAGTAAGGAAATAAGGTTAAGTGAGGTCATAAGAGTGGGGATCTAATCCAATAGGATTAATGTCCTTATAAAAAGAGACATGACAGAGCTCACTCACCGTCCCTCTCTCAGTCACACGAGGACACAGCAAGAAGGCAGCCCTCTGCAAGCCAGGAAGAAGGCTCTTACCAGAACCCAACCATGCTGGCCCTCTGATCTCAGACTTTCAGTCCCCATAACTGTGAGAAAATAAATATCTGTGGTTTAAGTTGCCTCGTCTGGAGTATTGTGTCAGGGCAGCTGAGCTAACTAGCCAACTGGGAAAACCTCCTGTCTGGTTCACCCATATGTCCTCAGGACACAAATCTGGCTCCAAGTCAACATTCAGTAAGTTATCTATGGAATCCATGAATTGTCATCTTATGGTCCCTAGCCGACCCATGGGCAAACTTTCATAATGAAAATGGCACATTAATCTGAGTTAGAGATACATAGTCAGATGTGGAACCAAGGTATCCTCCCTTGAAAACAGACTAAAACAGCATGGTCCCATGGAACTCACCATATTTTGTACCTGCACTGTCCACATGTGGCTGGTGAGCACTGGAAATGTGGCTAGTGTGACAGAGGAGTTGAAGATTTAATTGTACTTAATTTTAATTATTACATTTAAATACAGATGGCTCCTGCACAAGATGACACAGGACTAGATGGTTTAAGCAAGAACCAAGCCCTGGGCACCAGCCTCGTTAGGCAGGTGCCAACTGTCCCCAGCATCAAACAAGTATAAATCACAACCGATTCTCATGGAGCTGACATAGGTAGCTTTCAAGTGGTATTAGAGTGGCCCGGCACAGAGAAGCTGGCACAACATATGTACAAGAGGGATAATGAGGCACCATTCTGCAGAACTTGTGGCGCTTTAGGGGCCTCTGTCTGTGATGAAACCCACCAATGGGCAGGTTCATCCCTTGGTGACCAGAGTTAACTGAAAATTTAAGACTCAATCAAATCACTCAGAATTGAGATTTTTGGCAGCGTATGTGCTTCACTTTGAGGATCCTGCTGCTTTTCACCTATGTCAGCCCAACAAGTGGCACTGCATGTTCCAATATCAACCACGATAGCACTGAGCTCTGAGCAGGGGAAGAACAAAACCGCGTTCACCAATTCTGACTTTCATAAAAGTGCGCGACTCCTTTCTGCCTAAGCCACCAGGTGGGTGAGTCCACACCTTTTCTCCAACTTGCAATTTGTTAAGCATCTTCTCCATCATAAACAAGGCTATCAAGTGCTACTTAAAAATCTTCGATGGCCAAAACAATGTGGGAGAGGAATATCCTTATGTCCCTATACACAACAACACAAATTTTCTAACAAGAATGTACTATTTGGTGTCAATGCCTATTTGTCTAGCACCTTGCAGTATACGAGGCATAAGAGCTCTGAGGCCCAAGAGACCTAAGTTCAAATTCCACCCCAAGCACCTCCTAGCACTGCATCTTTAGAAAAGTTACTTAACCTCGAGTAATGGTTACCCATCTGCAGAAAAGGGATGTGTATCCCCATACACCTCGCTGGGTTTCTGGGAGAATAAAATGACATAAGAAGCTACACAAAGATGAATGTTAATTGGTTAACAGCCCAAACCAGAAGTGACCCAAATGTCCAACAACACGTGAATGGAAAACCAAACTGAGACACACTCACAGGATAGAATCCTACTCAGCCATAAACTAAGAATGAACTACTCTGTTACATGAAACAACGTAAATGAATCTCAAGATAAATAAGTAAGCTGAGTGGAAAAAGCCAGACCAAAAAGGGTACATACCACATAATTCCATTTACAGAAAATCTTAGAAAACAAAATCAGTGACAGAAACCATATCATTGGCTGTCTGGAGACAGAGGACTGGAAGAAAAGAGGGATTACAAAGGAGCAGGAAGAAACTTTCCGGGAGGTGGAAATATCCTGCCTCTTGATAAAGTAATGGTTTCATGGGTCTGAACACTTTAAATACATGCAGTGTGATGTGCTTAAATTACATCTCAATAAAGGTGAAAAAGTAGAGAAGATGTCCCATCATAGGACCTGGCACACAGTAGGCTCTGAACAAATGCCGGCTCCATTCTGGAGCAGGCACAAATGATCCCGTTAGAACTTCTGGAAAAGAACTCAAGGGGCTGCCAGGAAAACGAGTCAGCATACCTAACTCGTACTTTGGTTTATCAGAACCTAGTTATGTAGGGCACGCTATTCTCAGCTAAAAAGTGTGAACAAGAAAGACGAACAGAAAGATAAGCAAGGCTTGATCTCTGCCCTCGAGGAAACACAAACACGTTTAATATATGATGTAATAAAAGTGTCATAAGGATGGTACTGACAAACAGCAGGCGTGCAGAGAAGAGTAACTGCAATGGATGGACGTGGGTGGATGAAGTTTCAGGTGGGTGGGACTCTGGCCAGGGCTGAGGGGCGGGGCAGGCTCTGTGATGCTGGAGGAGCCGAAGCTGGGTGGGAGGGGGCGGGGCCAGGCCCGGTGTCCTCCAAGTAGGGGAGGGTCCAGAAGGGGCAAGGAAGAGCTGAGGAAGGCCCTAGGCACCAGGCGGAATCTCCACTGCATTTTTCCAAGGGAACCCGCCAAAGGGTTCAGCACGATCAGATCTGTGTTTTACACAAATAGGTCCTATCTAGAGGGCAATCTGGCAATTTATCAAGAGTCCTGACATTCATATCTTTCAACTCAGTAATTCCTGAGGAAATAATCAAAAATGCACACAAAGATTTATGTACAGCACTGCTTATGCCAGCATTATTTATAATAGCCCAAAGCCCGAAATAACTTAAATGTCCAATAAAAGAAGACCGTTAAATAAATTATGGTATGCCAAATGATTAAATCATATGCAGCCATTAAATCATATTCTGGGAACATATGGAATGACAGGATACAGCCTCACTATACAATGTTAAGCTGAAAAAAAGCAGGACATAAAAATATATTCATTCAACAATATTTATTGATTATCTACTATATGCCAGGCACTGTTCTAAGTATTGAGGGCACAACAGAGACTAAAATAGACACAATCCTGAACTGTGAGGAATTCTATCTTCTAATGAAAGAAAGCAGACCACAAATGAGGAAACAAATAACAATAAACAAAATATATAGCAATTTAATTTATTTTAATGTTTATTTGAGAGACAGAGAGCAACAGCGCATGAGCAGGGGAGGGGCAGAGAGAGAGGGAGACAGAGAATCCAAGCAGGCTCCAGGCTCTAGGCTGTCAGCACAGAGCCCAAGGCGGGGCTGAAACTCACAAACTGTGAGATCATGACCTGAGCCGAAGTCTGAAGCTTAACCCACCGAGCCACCCAGGTGCTCCAATATATAGCACTGTAGATGGTAAGAAGTGTTTATGGAGGAAATCAAGAGAGTAAAGGGATGCGGAGTTGGGGGATAGGTAGAAATATTAAATAGGTGGTCAGGAAGGGCTTTACGGAAAAGGAGGTTAAGGGTTTGAGCCAAGGGAATATCTGGGAGGACTTCCAGGCAGAGGAAACAGATAGTGCAAAGGCCCTGAGGAGTCCTGGAGGGTTAAAGAAAGAGCAAGACTGAAATGTCATAACATGCAGGACAAACATCTGGAGAATGAGGGCAGAAAGTAGCTGGTGCCACTCAGGCTGTGGAGGAGCCACAGCAGGGCTTTGAGCAGAAGAGTGGCATGATCTATAGGGGACCTGGGTAGATGCAGGGAGATCAGTTGGGATTTGTCCAGTGTTTTCCTAACTTTATACTAATGGAGGTGTGCTCATTTTGCAACCCGAAAACAAAAGGTCATTCAATCCAAGAAAGCACAATGTAGCAAAGCAATGTGGGTGCTCTGACCAGAGCACAAGGCAGCAGAGAAACTAACCAGGAGGTTGGGGAATAACTCAGACGATAAGTAAAGGAGCAGTGGGTACACAGAGGAGGACACATGTTTCTGGAAGTTCCTATGAGCAAAAATTACTCTTCTTAATAACAAAGAAATACAACACGATGCAAATATATACATATATGTATATAAAAGAGAAAAAGAATTACCCCATATTCTCAGCTTCCTAACAATCAATATTGAACATGTCGGTATATTTCCTTGCAATTTCTTTTCCTATACAGGCTTTGGTTTTCTCCTTAATCATTCTACAATGCCTAAACCATTGCAGGCACACAAATACTCACTGAACAAATAATGGATGACCAAACACTCCAAATACTTTTGTGTTCAGATTTGCTTGTGTTACGTAAGCTATATTACAAGCATTTTCAGAAACAGCTTTAATAGGCGTGGGTGACGCAATGGAAATGGTGGGCAAGGAGACGGCACGGTCACGAATGACTAAGGTGTCAAGTATGACTGTTTACGAGGATGGTGGTGACATTATTCATCAAGTGCACCAGCAGGAAGCCAGTCTGATGAGGAAGATGCTAGGCTCAGTTTGGGGGATGTACAGGGACCCACAAAACATCCCTGCAGAGAGGCCCGGCTGCCCATCTCTCTCAGGGCTCAAGAAGCAGCGGGAGCCTTGGCACAGAGGTGTTCTCAGTAGGAACAGAAGCGGCAGTAACACTAGCTGTCCTACTATGTGCCCAACATTGTGCTAAGACCTTCTCACATCTTTCCTCTTCTTAGTCTTCACAGTTGCCCTGTGGGGCAGGTTTTCATGTGCCCATTAGACAGAAGGACACCCTGCAGGCCTAGTGATTAGTCCGGCTCCTCCACAGCTGGGCCAGACTCAGGTGCCAAATATGAGGGCTTTTCCCACTAATTCTCTTTTCCGTTTTAACAGAAGCTTAAAATATACCCCGCAGCCCAGGGAGAAAGGCCTTAGTTAGTGAGCGCCTGTGTCTGCTTACAACTTCTAGGGACTGCCATCCACACCAGAAGAATGATCTCTCCTCTTCTGAAAACATATCTTACATATTTTCTTGCTTACAATTATAGCCTGTTGTGGGTTTTCTTGTTTTCATGTGTACAAGTCTTCTCTCCCACTGGGTAAGAAGTTGCAGGCAATCAGACCTGCGGCATGACTGCCCCACAGCTTCAGCCCAACACTGTGCACACAGCCGGTGCTCAGCAATTCCTCTGGGTGAAAATGCTACCTTTTGCCAGCCACCCCAGAGCCACTGGGACACTGTTAGTGAGGTGACCTGGACACCCTCCAGCTCGGATGAGGCAAAGCTAAGCCCCGATGGACAAGCACTCTTGAAAGATGTCAGACAGCAGGCAGGTAAATTGGGGGAAGTGAAGGACAGACCCAATAGAAGATAAGGCAAAATTTCCTTTTTCCGTATGGCTCCCTATGAAAAGGTGTGCAAACTAGCTGGCCCGTGGGCCAAACGGGGCCCACCAGCATGTATGTACTATTTGACTCGCCCACATGATTTTAACGTGTTACAATTTAAATTAGTTGCTATCTTTTCCAAAGTGAAAAGTTGCACACAAAAATCTGGATTTCCAAAGGCAGTATGTTTTCAAAGGCCCACCTTTACCAGTTCCCCACAGCCCCTCGCCCCGCTCACCTCCCTGGTGGTGGGAGGTGCCACCAGCCCTGCCCTGGGTGGGGAGACACACCTCGGGTGCGGGGCTGGGCTGATCTCACCCGCCTCCAGGAGGGCAAGGCCACCCATACTCACCCGCACTCAGGGTAGTAAACTCCAGGAAGCGGTATTCATAGGACACATCTATCTTGGTTTCCACCTGAGGCCTCTTTAAAGTTGAATAGATATTTCCAGGCCGTTTGTCGTCACGTTTCTCTAACTTGTTCAGTCCGCAACCCATTTCAGCAGCTGCAAGCAAAAGCCAAAAAAGAAGAGGGGGGGGTGATCTTTTTTTTCTGAGATTTTGTTTTTAAACACCACAGTGTAAAAGACCCCGGTTTTCCCTGAAGACTACATAAAGGACCTCAGCCTTTATGACATCTAGAGTACAATTCAGTGGATGGTCTGATCCCCTGAGGAACTGTGCTCAGTACCCAGGCTGGCTTCTCCTTCTGTGAGGACACCATTACCAGCCATCCACACATCTGTGGGAACACCGAAAGCCTACTTGTCTTCTATCTTCTTTCACTGCATCTGAGGAAAATAATACCTCAGACTGCCTCAGTGCCATTATAGTCTGTACACAGGATTAAAAAATGAGATCTTAAAAGCAATGTGGTACATTATGGTGTCAGCCCATCTGAAAGGACAAAAGCAAGAGACGTGTCCCTTTCGCTGTGGTTGCTAAGAAAGAACAGTAAGTTGTTGGTACAATCTCTAAACTCCAAAGTCCTTCCTGCCCTCACCAGCAATTATTTAGACAAGAATTTATATTCATAAAACATCTCTAGAAGTAGACGGTGGAATTTTTATGGGCTTCACCTAAAAGTCCCCCTTTCATTCTTTTTTAGACCAAACCACATGAAATAATAGTATGCTTCACGCTCTCAGAGAATCATTTTAGACCAAACTGAAGACTGGCTGAACACTAATAGCAGGCCAAGAGAAAATGGAAATCAGAAACCGACATGTATTAAAGATCTGTGGCTATTGTTTGAAGGGAAAATGGAGAAATGCTGGAATTGTGCATATTAGGGTGGGCTGAGCTCCCAGCCTTTTGAGGGATTAAAAACAACGAAGTTCTCTGTTTATTTAGGCAGACTGACATTCACAAAATGACTTTTGATCCACTCTCCAGGCTTCAGCAGAAGATATTTTCCTTTGGTGCACTGAGCATGACCAAAACTTCTTCCTCCTTCTCTGGAGCAGCGGAGCTGCCGTCAGAACATATTTCACAAAAATATTAACTGGCCAAGAATATCACAAACAGAAACGTGGTGACCGCTTCCTTTTAGAGATTAAGGATTTCCTTTGGCTTAATCCATTCACAAGGTACCCAGCTTCCTAAGGCAAATTGGCAAGCTCCAGAAAAACAAAATGAATCTCAAAAAGGCAGTAAGTGTAGGGGGGAGGGCAAGAGCGGGAGAGAGTGGTGTCGTGACAACCAGGCAATACTTTTCAGTAATTAAAAAAAGTCTGGAAGGATGGATGAGAACAGGAAGGCTTACTTACGCCTTAATAAGGGAACATTAGTGTCCAAAGGGCCGGAGCAGAGATGATTTATGTGCAAGCTGCATGAACTGATTACTCGTAAAATACTCTGTAGTTCTGCAGATATAATAGCTGATATGTACAGAGGCTGCGTATTTAACTGCTAAAAAGCAAACCAAGGGGCATCTGCTGAGGCAAAGCAGAAGAGAGGTGGACAGGAAGGCTCCTGTGTACTGGGGAACAGGTAACCTGGCAAGATGAACACTGTTATCAGAACAGAACCAGAAGTCACCCAGAGACTCACCAAGTAAGTCACTTACACACCTACCTCCTTAGGAAAGAATGTGTGTTCAGGGCTCTCAAAAAAAAACCCAGAAACCAATTCCTCAAAAATCCTCCCATTCTTGTTATCCTAATAAGGTAAATCCTAGCATTAGAGATTCATTCCTTTGAAGTTAGAGTCACTCTCCCTCAGGATCTCCTTGGAAACCACAAATACCTCCATGGGAAGGGCAACAAATTAAGCCTTTAACACTTTAGTATGAGTTAACGTCTTCTATAAAGGACAGGTTTCCTGAGAATAGAGAAAAAAGAGGAGAGAATGACTAAAAAGACTCAGAAAAAGTTAAGGAGGTGGAAGGAGGTGGGGGATGGCATGCCATGAAGCATCAGAAAAATTCTCCCAATTAACAATTTTGAGTTTAAGGTTTCGGTCAGATGGTCTCAAACTTGAGGTCTCTGCCTAAATTCACCCCAAAGGGCACTGTGCTTATCTCAAAGGACATGACAAGGCCATGGGTAAAGCATCTATGTGGTCTGACACAGAAGAGATCGACAGTACCATCCAGCAGCAAAGCTGTAATATTGGTAAATCCTCAAGGTCTGAAACTTCAGGGGGTCATTTCATTGGAATATGTACAATTCCAATTAAGCAACTGCTTTTATAGTATGACTCTTCGGGAAGGCAGCCGTATGAAGCAGTTGTGGGCAAAAAACCTTAGTGTGAATTTGCTTTTCTTACTCTTTTGTGTTGAGGACCCTACCTTATTCACTCCTGGCACAACCGTGTTCGTTTCAGTTCCTGTGTTCTCCTGTCAACCCCCTCTCAAAATGGTAAAGATTTTCACGTCATTCTAAAACTCTCTGTTACAGTGGGGTGCCTAGATGGCTCAGTCGGTTGAGCATCCAACTCCTGACTACAGCGCAAGTGATGATCCCAGGGTCGTGAGAACAAGTCCCGCATCAGGCTGTGCTGAGCGTGGAACTTGCTTCGGATTCATTCTCCCTCTCCCTTTCTCTCCTCCTCCCTCTACCTCTCTCCCCTGCTTGTGTGCTCTCTCTCTCTCTAAAACAAATAAAATAAAACTATCCATTACAGTCCCTACTATGCTCAAACCAGAAAAATGTAGCTTACACAATGGAGGAAAAGTAAGATAGAACAGTGCCTAACAACAGGACACTTTACTATGTGAGATTTCAGAGCTCATACTAGAATCCCACAAGGAGCATGGGGCAGGGATGAGTCTGGGCCTTGGAGGGCAGGAGAGGTGGGAAGCAGAGGGTAGAGTAGAGGGAACAGCTTTGCCAGATGCAGGCATTTGGTGCCTGGTATGGCTGCACATCCTCTCGGACATTCAGGAAGCATCTCAGTGAAAGCACATCTGCCTCAGGGGTAATAGGGCAGAAGGTAAATGGTAAGTGTAATGGTTTTGAAATATGTCCTCCAAATCCTTTGACACTCCTGCCACTGAAAGGTGGGATCTACGTCACCTCCCCTGAATCTGGGCTCCATACAATATGATCAATACAATATAGCAGAACGGCACCATGCCATCTTCTGGACCTGGACCTTTAGAAACTAGGAGCACCTACTTCTTGATTCTCGCGATGCCAACTCTTGGATCCCAGCCACTGTGCCATGAGGGAGCCCAAGCAGCCCCAAAGGGAGGCCCATGTGGAGAGGAACCGACAGCCAGCACCAACTTGCCAGCCATCTTGCTGGTGAGCCATCTTGGAAATTGAGCCTCTGTCTCAGTCAAGACACTGACACCATGTGAGGCAGAGACAAGCTGTTTCCACCAAACTCTGCCAAAACTGCAGATCCCTGAGCAAAATACACCATTGTTTGTTTCCAGCCTCTACATTTTGGGGTGATTCATCGTGCAACATATAACTCATTCACCAAATTTGTTCAAAAAGACCATGGCCTGTTGCCTCCTCAGTAGAATACCAGTAGAGATTGCCTGTATTTAGAGGTCCTGTCCTAGCCATTTGCCCTTGGAAGGGCATTTTGGTTGTGTCCAGGTGATTTTGAACAAAACGGCTATAAACATTCACACAGAGGTTTTTATGAGGACTGAAGGTTTCATTTCTCTAGGGTAATACCTAGGAGTGAGATTGCTGGGCTGTGTGGTTAAGTGCAGAGGTCCTGTTAATGAATGATGCTTCTCTTTCCACACTCAGAGTGGCCAGATGCTGACCCCAGGACAGGCATGGCGAAAGGTGAGACCCTCTGAGAGACTGACAGATTAGCCCCTCTACCCCCTGCTCACTCTGCAGCATCAGCTCACTGGGTGGAATCGTGAGCATGGTGCTATTCCTGGCTATTTCTCCTTTCATTGTTGTCTGTTTCTATAAAAGACACATGCTAAACATCACTTCTGTGTAATGAGATTCTCCTGGTACTTTATCTGTGGTCCATGCAGCCCCCACAGCTCTGCCCTTCCATATTCCGACGGTCACCTCACATTGACGCCTGACGTGAATCAAGTTACTCATTTTATGTGTGAGTGGATCACTGATCAGCTTTGCCTATAGGACAGTCACACAGGGGATTTTTTTCTTTTGTTTCTACCTTTGTCTTCTCAGAAGACATGCCTGCACCCATGGGTATGCGCCTCTCAAGCATCAAAGAAAGTACCGAGAAAAACCTTCCAAAAGCTCTTCAAAGGTAGAGCAAAGAGAGGAGGTCCTTCCCCATTCCTGTGGTGAGACAGTGGGAAAAGAGCCAAAATACACATACAGTTCTCTAGCAGAAACTGACTGAAAGTAATTAGGGACTGGATACTGATTATGGAGGAAAATAAGGTAATCACCGGGAGGGTGAGATGCTAGGCTGCAAGGAGAGGATGTCAGACATTGCAAATGACCAGAAAGCAGAGATCTCTCAAATGGTGAGACTCTGGAAAACCAATTATTTCCAAATCAAACCTAGCATGAGGTTTGTCTTTAATACATGGTGGACCAACTCCATGCAGAAAACATCAGCTCCACGTGGGAGGGAACTTTTCGAAATTCATGCATACGTGCATGCATTCATTCATCACACGTTTAATTAAGGTCTGCCCTCGATTAGGAAATATGAAAATGAGAAGACCAGGCCCTGCTCTCAAGGAGATCAGAGGTGAAATGAGGAGAAAGACAATGAACAGAGCACATGGTGCGGCGGGCTGGCTGCTCTGGAAGTCTGGGCAGAGTGTGGTATGTTCACAGAAAATCTCTATGATATAAAACAGAGAGCACATCTCCACAGACTTAGTTCCAGAAAAAGCTGATCAGCAATGGGGCATGATGTCGTGTGTCATTTTAAATGTTGAAATCTTAAAATTTTTATTTTAAAGTATTTCTAATTTGTTTCTGAAATGCTTCCCAAGATGCTCATAAGACAACTGGAAAACCACTTCAAGAAGAAACACCACCTTGGGGCTCCTGGGTGGCTCAGTGGATTAAGTACCCGACTTCGGCCTAGCTCATAATCTCAGCATTACTGAGTTCGGCCCCTGCTTGGGTTTCTGTGCTGTCAGCTCAGAGCCTGGAGCCTGCCTCGCCTTCTGTGTCTCCTTCTCTCTCTCCGCCCCTCCCCAAATCACGCTCGCTCACTCTCTCTCTCAAAAATAAACTCTAAAAAAAATTTTTTTTAAAAAAGAAGAATCACCACCTTAAAAGATTATTTTTCGGCAAGGGTTTCTAAAACCTTAGTTTAAAGGTTCATTTTTACTATCAACTGGTGTACATGCATTTAAATAATGGGGGCAATAAATGTAGTTATATTTTCAAATACATTAGTTTCATTAAGACTGAGCCCTCATTTACCACACTTGCCACTAATCTGTGGCAGGACCGTAAAGCTAATGTTAACAATTGCCAACAGCTCATGACAAGCAACCAGCGATGGGGCAATTACGTGCAATGATGCTGGGTCAGCTGGCAAACTTCTTTTTTTATATCCACACTCAAATCCCACATCTGAAGCGTCAAGCAGGTTTACTGCATCACTCAGTCACCCAAAGTAAGAACTGATGATACAATTAATACATTTTTACACGATAGGAACATCTCTCTCAATCCAGAAATGTAAGTGAAAACTTGAAAAATCAGAGGGTGTCAAATCTTGATATTTTACAAACATAGTCTCAGACAGAAACCCAAGGATAACTAAATTTACCCACTGAGGGATGGGCTGAAATAGGGGAAGGAGGTGAAGAGGAACGAACTCCCAGTTATAAAAACAAAAAAAGGCAGGATGAAAAGTATAGTACAGAATACAGTCAGCAACACGGAGATAACACTGTAGGGACTACACATGTTGTGGTGGGCACTGAGTAATGTCTAGAGTTGTAGACTCAGTGTGTTGGACACCAGAAATTCACACACATTGTATGCCAGCTACACTTCAATAAAAAAATATGGAGGTGCCTGGGTGGCTCAGTGAGTTGAGTGTGCGACCTCAGCTCAGGTCATGATCACACAGTTTGTGGGTTTGAGCCCCACATTGGGCTCTGTGCTGACAACTCAGAGCCTGGAGCCTGCTTCAGATACTGTGTCTCCCCTCTCTCTGCCCCTCCCCTGCTCACACTCTGTCTCTCAGATCTCAAAAATAAATAAACGTTAAAAAAATTTTAAATAAAAAAAATATGTACCTGTTCAAAGTGTTCCTGATTTGATGCCAAATATAAAGAATAATCTATATGAAACAGTATTATTTGCATGGTATCGCTGTTTCTAGGTGTGGATGTGTATAAATGTATATTATATAAATCATATAGCAATATATAGATAAGATACGTGTATGTGTATATATATATATACACTTTTTTTTAACTGGCAAAACATAGATCACAGTGTTCTCAGAAATTTCTTCTGGGTCATGAGATTATGAGTGACATTCTCTTTATGGTTTTCTATATTTTTCAAGTTTTCTGTGCTGCATACACGTTATTTTCCTCATTGAAAAGAGACATAAGAGGCATGCTAACCAGCTTCTAAGATGACCCTGAATAATCCTCGTGGCATTCACAAGCGGCCCCCACCCACGGTGACGAGGGCTGACCTGCGTAGGAGGCCACGGCAGAAATTAAGTGTGGTTTATAAGGCTGGGCTACTGCAGCCTTGTGGGTTCTACCTCACCCTCTCTTGGATCCCTCAGTCTAGGGACAGCCAGCTGCCATGGTCAGAGGACACTCTCATAACCCTATGGAGAAGTCCCAGGACAGGGAACTGGGGCCTCCACCCAAGAGCCAGCGCTAACTCAACCCTGTGTGGAAGCACATCCTTTGATCCCAAAACGGCCTCCAACCCAGCCCACATCTTGCCCACAACCCCATGAGGCACCCCAAGTCAGAACCACCGGCTCAGCTGCTTCTGGATTTCCAACCCACAGGCACCCTGTGAGATAATCAACATTAATTGATGTTTTGGCTGGTGAGTGTGGGAGTAATTTGTTGTATAGCAAAAGATAAGGAGTAGGGGGGTGGGTATTTCCTTGTCAAAGGAAATCACTTGCTTCACTTGCTTACCATCCCACAACCCCACATCTCAGTCAGGGTCTGGTCCAGGCCACCTTTCTGCCCTCCCGCAGTCCCCATCATAAACACCCTTCACTCAGCACAGCTCCCTTTCTGAAGAACTTGCAGCTCCAGGTGGAACCTAGGAGAAATCCAGAATCCCAGCCCCCGCCCCAGGCCAGCTGAACCAGAATCTACATTTCAATGGCAAGTGATTCATTAACTTCCTAGCAGCAGTAAAGTCTGAGAAGCCCTGGGCAATGGGTTTCTTGGCTGAAAACTCTTAAGCCGGAGGTGAGAATCAACAAGCTAGGACCAAACCAGGTTTTCCACTCCGAACCCTCTCCAGTCTCATTCACCCGGCCTCAGCCGGGCCCAGGATCCTGCTTAAGGCTCTTTGCCAGGGCTGAGAACCCCAGTCTAGAACATGGCCCTGCTCACCCCCTTGATTCCACACCTCCACTTCTTGACCCTTTTTGCACCTCCGATGCACTCTTCCCAGCTTCACTGCTGTCCTCCCAAACACAGGCACACCCCTAAATTTCTATCCCCAGCCCTCCTTCTGTCTCACTCTCTTAAAATCATTTTCAGTATAAACCACTTGGGACATATAGATGAAGATAAAAAAAAAAAAAATGAGACATCTCTGTACCCAGCACCAAGGTTTAACAAATGCTTACATTTTACTTGCTTCACATCTTTTATTTTTGAAGAAATGAGACTTTTTTTTTTTTAATAGAGAGTGAGTGCACGTGTTTGAGCAGGGGAGGGACAGAGGATCCAAAGCAGCTTGTCCTGACAGCAGGAAGCCCAATGCTGGGCTGGAACTCAGGAACCCAACTGTGAGATCATGACCTGAGCTGAAGTCAGACACTTAGCCAACTAAGCCACCCAGGTGCCCCAGAAATGAGACCTGTGAAATGGAGTCCCCAAGACCTTCCTTTCTCCCCTCTTCTATCCCTGCGTTTACTGTAACGCCCGCAACAATACAACGACAGAGGTTCCAACCTTTCCCATTTCATGGAACCGTTACTGTCTCCATAGGGTTTTTTTCACAGCACCCCCAGGCTAAAAGCAATAATTACAGTTCCACTTATGAAGTAGTTAGGTCCAAACAACAAAATAATTATTCATGTCCAAACAACTTATTAGCCTTTTGGGGAAAAAAAAAAAACAGCACGCAAAAACATAAAGAATAAACCTTTTTCTTTCATTCCTAAGTTATCACAATGACTACTCATGGGATGCGTGCATCTCGTGGGCACCACACAACCTCTCAAAACTGTCATCACACTGGACACCACCCCCATTTTCCTGTTCCACAAAGTGGTTTCTTAGCAACCACCTACATGTAGCTTCATAGAGATAGGATGTCATCGAAAGGAATCTGGTGCTGTCCAACCTCATATTGGAAACTACCCCAAGACAGAAGTCTGTGTGCTTTCTAACATGTCAAGTACCACCGTGTTCCCCTCATAAAGGTAAAAAAGCCTTATTGCCCCGCCCTCGCTAGTTTGCTGTGGTGCCTTGGGGTGCTTTAGTGCGGAGTTTGGGAAGCTCCGATATGGGATAGTGTTGTATATGCTCAAAGAATGCTATGGTCTCTGCCTTAGCCCTCATACCCCACTCATGGGTCTCAGTTCACCTGTTCCAGCCAAAAACCTTTCCACTCTCCCTCCCAGCCTGGTGACCTCCAGGTGAGCATGCCCAAGGACCTGTTTCAGTATCTTAACCTAGAACTTTCCTGACACTCCCGATGAATATGCTCCAAAGGGAACTCAACGCCTTGCCCATCAAGGCCTGTTCTTTCTCCTCTGTTTCTTGCTTCTGTGCATAGTTCCACGGTCCTTGTAACATCCAGGCTCAAAACACCAGGCACCAGCCTGCTCCTGCCGCTGTCCTCACCGCCACAGCTGGCCTGGAACTCAGTGCTGGTGGAGGCCTTTAACTCCAACACTTCATTCTCTGCACCGACCCGTCCCCCTTAGGATGGTCAGAGAACTTCCTTGGTCTCTCATCCACTACTTCTTGTCATGGGCGGATGACCGAGTAACCATTCTGTGCCCTACAAGTGGCTCAAAGAGCCTAAGAAACACACTGGCCAGCTTGGAGTCCTTAGCCTCAACTTCACCCCCAATCTCCCTCCTCAAGTACCCTGGAGTCAGGTTATATGGGGCCAGTGCTACCTTTTATACTCACTAACCACTCTCCTCTCCAGATACCATTCCTTTACCCCCAGTGGGATCTCCACCTGACACTCCTTTCCCTTCTATCTCGACCCTCTGTCTTAGGGCTCTCCAGAGAAACAGAACCAGCAGGATAGAGTGTGTCGTGTGTGTGTGTGTGTGTGTGTAGAGAGAGAGAGAGAGAGAGAGAAGGCAGGGCAGATGTACTTTAAGAATTTAAGTCATGTGATTGTGGGAAGTGACAGTCTGAAATCTGCACGACAGGCCAGCAGGCCAGAGACCTAGAGAACAGGTGATGTCACAGTCTTGAGTCAAGCAGTCCAGAGGCACGAATCCTCCTTTCTTGGGAGACTTTAGACTTTTCTCTTAAGTCCTTCAACTGATTGGGTGAGGCCCACCCACATTATGGAGAATAATCTACTTTACCCAAAGTCTACTGATTTAACTGTTAATCACATTAAGAAAGAAAAATACCCCACAGCAACACCTAGACATGTTTGACCCAAAACTGGGTATTACAGTCTAGCCAAGTTGACACATAAAATTACCCAGCACATCTTCCTTTATTAAGCATTTACTACATGCAAAGTACGATTCCAAATGCTGAGGATACTAAAGTAATACAAAAAACATTAAAAAAAAAAAAAGAAATAACCCTGCCCTCATGAAGGACCTTACTTTCAGAAGCAGAGAAACAGACAATATACAAATAAAAATAATAAATGAAATTCAATTTTAAAAGTATAGTAGGAGCACCTGGGTGGCTCAGTTAGTTAAGTATCTGACTCCTGGTTTTGGTTCAGGTCACGATCTCATGGTTCGTGAGATGGAGCCCCACATCAGGCTCTGTACTGATGGCACAGAGCCTGCTTGGGATTCTCTGTCTTCTTCTCTCCTTGCCCACCCCTGCTTTCACACACTCACTCTCTCTCAAAATAAATTAACATTTTAAAAATGGTTTTTATTTATATTTGAGAGAGACAGACAGTGTGAGCAGGGGAGGGTCAGAGAGAGAGGAAGACACAGAATCTGAAGACAGGCTTCAGCCTCTGAGCTAGCTGTCAGCACAGAGCCAGACGTGGGGCTAGAACCCACGAATCATGAGATCATGACTTGAGCTGAAGTCAGATGCTCAACCGACTGAACCACCCAGGTGCCCCTCAAAATAAATTAACATTAAGAAACAATATTTAGGCACCCCTGGGTGGCTCAGTTGGTTAAGTGTCCAACTTTGTCTCAGGTCATGATCTCACAGTTGGCGAGCTTGAGCCCTGCGTCAGGCTCTGTGCTCTCTCTCTCTCTCAAAATAAATAAGCTTTAAAAAATTATATAAAAAAGAAAAAAATATTAAGTACGTCAAATAAGGATAAATAAGGCAGGGAGGAGGGACGGCAAACATGGAGGAAGATGCAATTTTTTAAAACAGGATGATCAGGAAGGCCTTACTCAAAAAGTGATGTTAAGTGAAGTCTTAAAGAGACCATGGGGTAGAGGGAATAGTGTACCTGGCAAGGTAGTGTCAAGCACAAGTTTCCAGGACCTACTTGGGGAAGGTCAGGGGTGGGGTGGGCGGGTGGCTGCAGGTGCAGGCTGTGCAGGTGAGGTTAAGGACTCGCTAAAACCTTGAGGGTTTCAAGACAAGGGCAGACACGATCACTCTGGCCATGACTGACAGAAGAAATGGAGAGATCGGAGGATGATGGGGTATAAGCAACGATCAAATTCTGGATATATTTTGAAAGTACAAAATGGGACTTATCGGTAGTTTAGATATAGGGCATGAGAAAACGAAGACATCCAAGACACCTCTAGGCTTATGATCTGAGCAACTGGAAGGCTGCCGTGGCCCTTTCTGAGCTGAGGATGGCTACGGGAGGAAGACAGGAGCTTGTTTCAGATGTGTTAACTCCGTCGGGTAGAGGTGTGGGGCGGGCAGCTGCAGGGACCAGTCTTCAGCTCAAGGGAGAACTCTGGAGCTTCGGGGAATGCCTCATCTGCCCAAGTGATGTCCAGCTTCCCAAAGGCAGCAGCCATGCTTCATCGTCCCCAACAGCTGTCCAAGGCCGTGCCCCAGTAGATGCACGATAAATACCTACTAAGCCTCATCCTTCAGGACTAGAACAGATGCTTATCATCTGGTAAAGGATGGAATATTGGAATATCTGCTGTCTCTCTCAAGTTCACCTTCTTCAAACCACAGCACAGGGGTTGGTGCACACAGTCTGGAGCCAGACTGCCTAGGTTCAAATCCCAGTGTCTCTACTTCCTAACGGGGTAACCTTGAGGAAGCCACTCAGCTTCAGGTTTCCCAACTGTAAATATGAAAGGGGGGAGGGGAGTACCCAGAACCCACTGGCAGGGTGAGAGTTAAATAAGTTAATACTGAACAGGACTTAGAAGAGCTCAGACCTTTAGGGAAGGCAGTATAAATGTTAACCATTATGAGTCTTATTACTAGTATTACTCGTTATCCACTGTAAAGATTCCTTTTGACCTGTCTATGGCCAAAATTACACCACAGTGCAAATCGTGCTTATCCAGTGACCCAAAACAGTGGAAAAATTCCAAAAGCCCTCTCTAAATTACAGAAGTGTTTAAATGAACAATCTGATTTCTTGTACTTGGTATTTCCGAAATTTGGTAATACATGATTCAGTCACATTCCATTAACCAGCCTCTGTGATTAGCCAACTCTTTTCCTTTTTTAAACTTTATTTAATGTTTATTCATTCTTGAGGGACAGAGACAGAGTGGGAGCAGGGGAGGGGCAGAGAGGGAGAGAGACACAGGCAGGCAGGCAGGCAGGCAGGCAGACAGAATCTGAAGCAGACTCCAGGATCTGAGCTGTCAGCACAGAGCCCGACGCGGGGCTCAAACCCACCAACCATGAGATCATGACCTGAGCTGAAGTAGGGTGCTTAACAGACGAAGTCACCCAGACACCCCTAACCAACTCTTTTCTTATCCAAATTTATGGATAAGGCCTACTACAGTAAGAATAATTTCTTTGAACTTAGGAATTCGGGAGCTATTCCATAAAACTTGACGGATTCCTCAGGAATCCTCAATTCCTCAAGGTGAAATACAAAGTAGGAAATTTCAACACACACACACGAATGGAAGCTGAAAAACAAAAAATAAATGTTGCCCATCAAGGGGGTCTGCCTACAGAACAACAAAAGGGGACATTTTAGTTATAAAAGCCAAAGAAAGTGGTCATGGATGTGCAGCTGGCTTCCTGGTTGAAAAAGTGTGGAAACACCCAGTAGTTTCACAAAGTAGCGTAAGAGGTGGTCAGTATCAGACGAGCGAGGCAAAACACAAGCTGATAGGGACTTTCCACCACTGGCTCTTCTTGGCGCCCATGACACCTGAGGGCTAGAGTCCCCTCTCCTTTGAACCACAGAAGAGGGGCAAGCCAGAGCACCATCCCCCTTACTGTCTGCTGCAACCAGGAACGGAAGCTGCGGGCCCCCTCTGGCAGTGCCTACACCACAAAGGCAGTCAGGCCCAGGAAAACTCCAAAGCAAAGCCCTCTATACCCCAAATAGTGTCTCCTCCATCTCAGTCTTGGCAGGTAGCCATCTTGCGTAGAATGTGACCTGATTTTCTAGCTCTTTGGTTCTGGCCCCGCTGAGAGCCGATTCTTCTTCCTGAATTCAGCCCAGGTGGGGAGTAAGTCACACAAATGCATATTTAAAAGCTGAACCGAATTCTTATTTAGAGAGCAAGGAATTAACAAGGCTCAAGCAGTGGCCATCACTTGCCTGCTGTACGGATCTTTTCACAGAAAGCATCCTACTAAAATATGCAATGATAATAATGAAAGCCCCTTTGGGGGGCCAGGAGAAAAGGGAAACTCAAATTTATGTCAGAAACCGAATGTGAATGGGAGAAAAGATCACACACATGCAAAAACCCTTAAAAGGTAAACATAAAAGAAATGTCTGGCTAAATTTATCTCTTTGTCAGTGAAAAATAGCCTAAGCCTTAGCCAAGGGTGTTGCCAACTCTTCAACTAAAGGAAAAGAGAAGCGCTTACTGCAGAGCAGCACTATCAAACAGGGCTTTCAGCCATGGGGAAAATGCGCCACCTCTGCACGGTCCAAGGCCAATAACCACATGTGGCTCTGGAGCACTTGAAATGTGGCCAGTGAGACTGAGGAGCTGAATTGCTAATTTTATTTCATTTTAATTCATTTAAATGTAAATAGCCACGTGTAACTGGTGGCCACTGAACAGGACAGCTCAGCTACAGACACTCAAACTCAACAGCAGCCAGCGTCTTTCTTTTTCCTCCAATAAAATGAAAATCATAGTCAACGGACATCGTCAATTGTCACCAGATTAATCAGCATCCCTATACAGGCCTGGCTGCCTCAAACTCAGAAAGCATAAAAGAAAAAGAGAAGATCCCAGTGTGTTATTTCTTGCAACGCTGTTGTGCCTACCCAGTTTATGTTACGACTATACCATGGCTTCACGGATTTGGAAATCTATGCTCGTAGACGTAATGTCCTTTGCGAAACCAGAAGGTCACAGTCTCTTCCCTAGGTCTAGGAAACACAAAAAAGCCAACTTAGAGCAAGTTACTTAACCTCGCTAAGCTTCAGTTTCCTCAAGGCTAACAATGCAGATAAGAATAGTATTTGCCCCTCATGAGGATTAAATCCAAAGAATGCATGTAAAGTGCCTAACACTGTGAGCAACGAGTAAGCATTGGGAGGTTAATTATTATTTTGTTAATAACACTATAAAACCTGTAATGAAATAAGAACAGTGCTACCAGAATGGAGGTTTCAGTCGGCAACTTTTTCGAGGCAAAAACACTTTGAACCTGTTTCCCAGGCTATAGTAAAGTAGCCTCTAGTGAAGTACATCTTGGGGCCCTGACATCTTGGCACTCACTGTCAACCTCCAGACGGCCAATCGCCCAGACGGGTACCTTCATGAGTCACCAGAATCATTTAGCCAATGTTTACTGTGCCCCCATAATGTGGCAGGCACTGTCCTAGGCTGTCCGATCAGAACAGTCCCCAAACACAGGGCAATGTCTTGAGATTCTATACCATCTGTCATCTGAGCCCATTGAGACAGCTTAGCCAGATGCAAATATTTCATTCTGGGGTCTCAGGCAGTCAGGGAGGCTCAATTCCTGTTTCTAAATCAGCCAAGACTGGGTTCAGCTGCTGGTCCACAGAATGGGACTAAAGAGGACCTGAGGGGAACCGGCCCATTTTCTCAGCCAGGAGTACAAGAGGGTGTCGACAGGTCATGTTTCTCACCGACAGTCCAAATCACTTTAACAGGAAAGCTGTTTTCTGAGCCTTCAAAAAGCCCAATCTGATCTGCCTCACAAAGCAAACACAACCACTTTCAGCAGCCAGCTGCGCAAGCCGGTGAAATCCAACGGGAATCTCCTCCACCAAGTTCACATCAACCAGACCGATACGTCAGAAATCCCCCAGGAGTTTCTAAGCAGAGTGTACTGGAATTCTGTGGGGTGTGGGGGTTATTTTGCTCTATATAGAAAGCACTCAATCAATCTTCTTTCACAACCAAGGGTACATTCCCCTGTGGAATTCCCTTCTCTGAAGATCTCTGCAAATAATCTATTTGTCTGATCATCTGCAATAATTTAAGTATAAACTCATTCACTGGCAGAGCCAGGGGTTTCTTATAGCTGCTCCGCTCCACCTATGAAAACAATGTGCTTTGCGCTATCTCGAGTGTCCAATTTCTGCACCCTCTAACCCTAAACACTGGTCAAACCATGCTCTTGACTTTGGGATAGGAAAATAGGGTTCTTGTACGCAGATGCCCATACTTGTATTCTTTGCTGATGGGAATGTAAAATGGTACAACCGCGTTGGAAAAAGATCCCATAGCTTCTTAAAAGGTTCACATCCACCTCTTCTATGACCTAACAATCCTTCTTTTAGGCATTTACCCACGAGAAATGAGAACATATGTCCCTAGGAAGACACATACACAAATATTCATAGCAGCTTCATTCACAGTGTCCCCAAAACCTGAGACTGACCCATGTGTCGTCCATCAATGGGGGGAATGTGTTAGCAAACTGTGGTATGAACATATCCTGGAATATAGCTAAACAATAAAAAAAAACCCAAAGTACTGATATATACAACATGGATAAATCTCAAAAATATGCTGAGTAGAATACTGTAGAAATTCCATTTATAGGAATTCAAGAACAGACTAAACTAACAGTGGGAAACAATCAGCAGCGGTTACCACTGAAAGGGGGAACGGGGATGAGGAAACTTTCTGAGGTGATGGTAATATTCTCTATCTTGAGAAAGACTAGGATTACACAGGTGTACACATCTATCAAAACACTGTGCCAATATTATTCTAAGATTTGTGGATTTCATTCCATGTATATAAATTTTACCCTAGGGGTGCCTGCATGGCTCAGTCGGTTGGGTGTCAGACTTCAGCTCAGGTCATGATCTCACCAGCCATGAGTCTGAGCCCTGCATTGGTCTCTGTGCTGACAGCTCAGAGCCTGGAGCCTGCTTCTGAATCTGTGACTTCCTCTTTCTCAGCCCCTCCCCCACTCACAGTCTTTGTCTCTCAAAAATGAATAAATGTTAAAAAAATTAAATTTTACCCTAAAACAATCATGAACATATACTGAACTCTGAGAACTAAAATGTGCACTGAACTGTTTAGAAGTGACCTATGCCAATGTCTGTAATTTACTCTAAAGGGCATAAAACAATAAGCTGGGACTGATGGATGGAGGGATGAATATATCGACAGATGTGTAATAAAGCCAATATTGCAAAATTACACACTAGATATGGGTATATGGGTGGTTACTGTTCTTGCAAGTTGTTTATATTTCTAAAAAAAATGAGATAGGTGGGGGAAAGACTCCTAGTGCCCTCTCCTTAGCCCACCAAGTTAGAAACTTGGCAAGCCACCCATGCCCACCAAGCCATGGGCCCACATAGCTTCAGTTCTGCTGCGGAGTGAAGACTGGAAGAATACAAGTAGCTTTACAGGAACTCACATCACTCATGCCAAAGATTTTCTGCCTGTTTCCCTACAGACAAAGCAATTATTTGAATGGAAGCCAAAAATTCCTGCTCAAGAGGGAGAAAAAGAACACATTCCCAATTTGTTCTCTTTCAATCCCCACAACAATCTATTAGCGAACTGCACAACACTCCACTTCCATTTGCCCCATGTCCATTAAGCCAAAAGGGCTAACAAAGAAAAACCAACCCAGCCAGCCACACACATTATACAGAGGATGATGTCCCAGCTCTCGGGGCCAGAAACCCCACTGAAGGCAAAAGAGGATGCAGAGTCAGTCTGGGGTTAAAGTGATTTCACTGAGGTTAGCGCACACATGCACAAGAGTCCCAAACAGCTTGTTGCTTAACCCCTCCGTGGGGTTTGGTGACATCTGGGGTCACTTGAACTTGGTAGGGAATTCAGCTGTTCAGAGGTACAAATTAGGAATCCCGGCAGCCAGGGACACGTGGGGTGCACAGTGTGCCCTACCCACAGGCCCAGAGGTCACTCACATTACGGCCACCTTCCTTCCTGGCATGGCCTCAGTTATCCTGAGATGACATACGATGGCAGGGGCTGGAAGATGCCTAGTCTGACTGCGCGCCCAGCATCTGAAAACAGCTGTACCAATTACAAGAAAGGACTGTTGCTGTAAACCCAGGGCAGCCACTCAAATATAGGGATTTGGGCCAGACTTAAAAAAAAAAAAAAAAAAAAAAAAATACACACACACACACTTTTTGCTTTTAAGTCCTCAAATTCACTGCCACTTCCCAATGTCCCTGGGGACCACCCACAACCACACAGAGCAGCTAACTAAGCAAGAGTAACTGGAGGCAACAGGGAGCGTGCCTGGGTTTAGCACTTTGGCCTCCACGCGGTTCTCGCTGCCAAAGACAGCGATATCCTAGGTCAAGGGCACGGGCTCTGGTCCGGGGGAAGAGGGAGTGTTGCATGCCTGACCATCGGGTTTTCTGAAATGTACTCCGTCACCACCCCACCAAGGCACCGACCTACCCTGGAGTCCCTTGAGCCTAGGAAAGTGGGTTAGGACGAGGAAAGAAATCCCCGTACAGAAGGGGAGATGCCGTTTTCAGCGCTGGGGACTTCCCGCGGCCCGAGTCTCTTGTGCCTCCAGTGGCTGCGGCGCTTCCCCTGGACGCACGGCAGGTCTGCTCCCATCTACCCAGCACCCCTGCGCCAGAAACAAACCCACCTCCCAGGGCGCACGTAAAAGGGCGGCTAGAGCCGCCTCCACCCCCTACCCCCACCCCACCGCAGCCCCGTGCCTTCCTGAACCTGGACTCCGAAGCCGGCTCCCGCCGGATCTTTGCCAAGGATCCCCTGCGGCGGTGTCCCAGACCCACCTGTAGCCTCGAAGCTTCCCCTCTGCTTCCTTCTCGGGCGCCCCCGAGCCTGCAGAGCCCACAACCCGTAACAAACTGCTCTAAGGTGCCTCTCCCCAATGCGTGCAACGGATGTTTCCCCCCCCCCCGCAAAAAAGTTGGCCAAGACCGTTGCGAGCCGTGGATCGCCGCCGACCCCATCCAACCCTGGCTGGGGATGGGGGGGAGGGGGCTGGCCCTCTGGCAGCCCCGGCAACCTGCAGGGAGGCGCCACGCGGAGCTCCTCCTGCCCGCCCCGGTCCCGGTCCGCGGGGCCAGATGGCAGGGCCTGCGCCCGCCTACACCCCAAATCTTGCCGCGCGCCCACTTACCGTTCGGAACTGGCTCAGGAGAAGGCGCCGGCGCGGGCTCCCTGAGACAGCGTGTTCCGTCCCGGGAGGAAAGTTTGTGCCATCCAGAGGCGGCGGCAAGGGGAAGGCGTGGGCACCAGTGGGTGGGGGCGGGAAGCGGCTGCGCGGCGTGCTCCGGTGTCTGTCCCTCCCGCGATCTGTACGTCCGTCCCTCCGCGCAGCCAGCGGCCGCCGCGCTCCCGCTCGCTGCGCCCTGAGCCCGGCGCGCTCCGGCTCCAGCCCCGACGCGCCCCCGCCGCCGCCGCCGCCGCGCGTACGCCGGCTACACTTCCTCTTCCTCTGAACTCATGTGCAAAATATGCTGCGCTGCATCTTCGGGGGAGCCGCCGGCCCCTGACAGCCGCCGCGGGGGCAGCCGGCCCGCCCCGCGCCCCTCGGCGCCCTGCACCCCCTCGACGCCACGCGGCGGGCCACCTGCGCGCTCCACACGCTGCCCCACGCTGGCGGCCCTGCTGCCCCTCCGCGCAGAGGTCGGAGGCGCAAGGACCACCCCCTCGAGCCCTCCTAACCCAGGATGTGTAAGGCTAGAGTGAGCCTAGGGGACTGGGTTCCCTCAAAATTTGAGCTGGAGTGCTGGATGGCGACAGCCATCAGGTGCTGATGCCTGAGGGTGTGGGAGGATCATTGAGCGGACTCTTCCTCCTCCCCATTCCACAGGTGGGCCATCTCAGGCGTCTAAACTATTTATTGAGAGTTCGTGATTAACTATCCCCTTGCCACGCCCGCCGTATATTGCCTACTTCAGGTGTCCGTAAGGTTTCAGATCTGGGGAACCATCTTGGCCTGCCTGCAACTTTAGGTTGCCCAAGGAGACAGTTCTAGAAATAAAGCACCAGCGAAGGGCTGACTTAGTAAAGTGAAGATGTGAGGCAGATCTTACTCCCTGTGTGACTTGAATAAGTGACTTAACTGCTCTGGGCCTGTTTCCTCACTTGTTAAAATAGCACTTCCTCATGAGTTGTATGTGTAAAATGTTTAGGAAGCACTCTATAACTTAACTGTTATCATTATTAGTATTAAGAGGATCGCAGTAAGACAGCTGGCATAATCTAGTCATCTACATTTTTCTGATTGGGCAAAGAGGGGCCCTTAGGCATTGGAGTCCATAGAGCGGTCGGCTGGTTTCAGGCCCCACCAGTGTTTTAATGAGGTCCTTCTGGTACTAATAACACCCCCCCCCCAAGGGGTAGAGAAGCGCTATTTTGTTTTCAGTAATTCCTGTTTAGCACAGCTTCGTGATATTTTCTTCTTTGTTTTCTCTTTCCATAGCCATCCCAGTTATGTGTCCCTCCCTCCTGCCCTCCCCCCTTCCCCCATTTCTGTTTGTGTTTTGCTCCTTTCTCTTTCTAGCTCACCACTTATGGGCATCACTCACCACCACCGACTCCAATCTTCCCGGCTCTCTCCTCAGCTTGGCTTGCCCACTGGGAGAATATAACAAGACCAGGTGTCAGCCCAAGTCCAGGTTCAAACAGTAGTGTGTGGGGCCAGGTGTCCAGTGGAACCACCCTGGTTTTGAACACCCACCTATGAGGCCAAAAGGAGGGATCTTTATGTTATTTATCTGCCAAGGCCTTGAGTTTTGCACATCAGGGCCCATCTGAAATTTTTCTGATCTTTTCTAATCCTCACCTCAGAGGGGAAAAAAAAATAACATTTATAGGTGTTAACCAGTTCAAAAGTAAACATGGAGTATTTAAATAAAGATGAAGAGAAAAAGGAGGAAAATGTAGCATAACCTGGTTGTGGTTGGGGGAAGACGTTGATTTCTTTAAAGCAAATCATTTTCACTCTATAAATTTTTGCACCTAAGTGTGTTTTTTTTTTAACACCAGATCATTGGGATTAATAAGTTATTCTGATGGTTTCCATTTTCTTCCACTCAACATTTTCCCAAGACTGCTAATGGTGTGTAAATGTCTTAAATCTCTTTTCTCCCTGCTTGAATCTACCTTTTTTTTTTTAGGGTTTTCTAGAATTCTCGACCTTTCCCCCTAGATATTCTGACACTTCCTATCTGGTACCTAGTAGATGTTCAATAAACATTTATAGAATGAATGCACGAGTCATTAGCATCCAGATATTTCAAAGCTCCATGTAACCTACACTGAACAAGTATCTGAAATATTCTACTTCTCTTTCACCTGGAATACCCAATGAGGAGTCAATGTTGGGTTCATTTGTGCTGTGTAGAGGTCAACCTCCATTTTCCACTTGGCTGCCATGCACTGGCCAGCCAGGGGATAGACACTGGGCAGCTGGGACTCACCTCTGACTGACCTCGCCTACCCAGCGTCAACCCCAAAGATGCTGGATCTATATCCTGGTGGGTTACCTTGGCAACCTCACAATGTCATCTGTTAGAATGTCCTAGGGCGGCAGCTTTTAATTCTATCACAGCGGTCTCATCGGGGGTCATGTAATAGTGCTGTTTTTCCTCTGCTCACACTTCCTCCCCCTATGATTTAACACTAAGTACTCAGGGAGGGAGCTGAACACGGGGAAAACCGAGCTGTTATAGCACGACAGGTCGCAGATGGCCCCAGAACTGGGATTCTGAGTGTTCGCAGTCGATAAAATGCAGGCCCCAAGTTAATGGGGAAGCTGGTTCTCCCAACACCCCCTGTGGAAAGGAGAGGAGTTAAGCCAGCCTAGGCAAGCATGAGAAGCAGCCATGGCCAGACGGTACAATTCTTGCAAAAGCTCAGTTAAAGGAACCCCCTACTGAAGCAATTCTCTCTCTTGGGCTCTGAGGCATCACCTCACTCCCGAGATGATGAAGGCCATGGGTACCAGTAGCCGGAGCAATGTTGCTGCACCCCAGCTACAATAAAGCTTGGAGGGAAGGAGAATCCCAGCTAATCCTCTATTGTGTCCTCCTTCTTCCCACGATGTCATCAAACTCAGCACCCCCCAACTTAGCTCAAAATAACTCAGTCCCCTATTATTCTGTAAAGAGCAATAACTCGCGCAGAAAGCAGATCCTTCAAAAACTTGGGAACCTGAAGTGCTATTATTCTGTTTTGTCACATGGCCATGAACCCCAGATCTTGCACAGGCCAGCTGAACAGGAGCATTTCAGGGCTGATGGGAAAGATAAGCAAACTCCTATGTGCCCTGGAGGTACAAGAATTATTCATCTTTATCATCACGGTTAATATTTTAAGTGGGTTTGCAGTCACAGTGAGGTCACAGTTTGGCCAGCTGCTCCACACTAAATGGCTGCAGGAAGCTGGCCCCATGTAGAGTGATGCTGGTTTCTATACGGAAGCATGGTGGCAGAGGCCAGAGTTCTGTGCCCCAGAGCCAGTGGCTTTGGAGGACCCCCTGCCCTTTGTTTACTGTGACAGGCACAGCCTTCCCAGACATACCCCTTGGTCACAGCAGAGCAGGGCACACTCGTGCCAGCGTCCAGACATGCCCCGTAACTCTCAGCTGTGTGGGAGTGTGAATTGGGGTGGGGACGGGGAGCTTGTTAGGATGTTTTATATGCATGCGTTGATTGGCCAAGGCCAGTCGTCAGAGCAGTGCTCTGCAAACGTCCCCACAGACATCAGCAGTTTGAGGAAACGTATGATTGCCAAATGTTCCATTCACACCATTACAGAATCTAGGTACGTATTGTTATGCCTCCTGAATCCAGTCCTCATTTTTCCTCTGAATTCCCAGGCTGTCAGGCAGTTCAGGGGCGCAGGGGCCCTCCTGTGGCTGAGACAGAATTTGCTCTCTGGAGCAAAGAGCCATAGAATGAGCTCTCTGGAGCAAAGAGCCGTGAGACTGAATTTCAGGAATATTATGTGCAGCATGCTGCAATTTGCAGCCTTGTTTCCCTCATGCAGCCTGATGAACCTTCTGGCTTTACCAAAATCCACACCCATAGCCCTTCACTGGTTATTACATTTGTGGGACATCTCCACTGACTTGCATTTGTGAACAAACTTTATTACCAGAGATTATAGATATATTCATATGTATATTTACAAACATATAGAAACTGATATAAAAAGAAGATTATGGAAATAAATCATTAAGTAAATGGTTGAATAAGATTTTGATACATTAATTGCTGATTTCCCTTCTACCACCACTCGTTCCCCTCTCCCACTGTATTTCTCGTGATGGTGTACCAAGTCCATTTTCATCAGTTTAGACGAGAGAAGACACCGTATGCCACAAGGGAGCATTATCACGGCAATACAAGGGGAGAAAAAAGTAAAATTCTTGGCTTTGGGGTTTCAAAAGTCAAGGTCAAAATATAAAATTAAAAAGACATGGAAAAATACGAAACCATATCCCCTATCACATCTCTCTTCCTTCCCTACCCACCCACTATCCCTACACACACACACACACACACACACACACACCTTCCAAGAATATCAAACTTGCCAAACAGGAGCAAGGGAATGCAAGAGAAACAGAGAGGCTATGTCAATAGGGGACCATTGGTAGGACTCAGGGACTGACTACAATCAGAATCCAGAAGCCCACCATTCAAGTGAGAATCGTCCACCATAATACTTGGAAACCCTGTAGACAACTAGCCAACAAGTCTTAGAACTTGTCCAGGAACTCTACAGATCTTCAGCAGAGGAAGGAAAAGTACTGTTCATCCTTCCCACTGATATTTGGCAATGAACTCCCATATAGAGCAGCTAGAGCATGACCTATAGGTCATCCAGAAAGACTAACTCCTGTTCCTCCAGTTTAACCCTCATTTAGTTGCCTAAGATGCTGTTTAGCCCTTGAGTTGGAGAGTGTGGCCCTTCAAACCCTCAGGGACTGTGAAAAGATCCATAAAAGATGCTCCTACCTATTTCTGTTAAGCCTGTACTTAGATGGAGCGAAGGGGACCAGCTCAAGAATTTGTGGTGATCGTCAGTGCTGTTCCCCAAATATTCGTGGTCCTCTCCTGGTCCTATGGTAGAATTGATCTTCGTAGCTCCTTGTGATTGGGAGAGGTTATATGACTAGTTCTGGCCAATGAATTGTGAGCACAAGTGATATGTACCACTTCCATGACAATGACTTCATTGTCAGGACAGACCCTCCAGATTTCTCTCTTCCCTCTAGCAAGGCCACTGGCAACATTCGGTCCATGAATGAGTGTGGGAAGCTGAGCCATGCTAACCTATAATGATTATGTAACACAGAGAGAAAAGGACTTGTTTTATGCCACTGAAACTCAAAGTTGTTTCTGTAGCATAAGCTAGCCTATGCTGATTGATATTACCTATTAGAAACCATTAGATGTTCTGGAAGGCATCATGAGCATGTCTGGAAGCTGGAAGAATAAAGGAGGGATCCAATTAGCAGAATATTTCCCCCACTAACTTGGAATCCTAGTAATTTTCAGGATGATCAAAAAAGCTGTAAGAACTATCATTTACTCATTTAACATTAACGTATTGAGAACATACTATGTGCCATTGCTATGCTAGGAACAGGGATACGCAGGGAAGGAGCAGGTGCTATTCCTATTCTCAGAAAGTTTTCAGTCTAGCAACATTGGGCAGTTAGAAATAAGGGCCTAGAGAAATTGAGAGACTTGCCCAAGGGAATGCAGTTAATAAATGCTGAAGCAAGGCTTACCCGTGAGCTTTTTGACTCCAAATTCTTGTGCTCTCTTCCTTGTCCCAAGTCACTTTTAAAACCACAGAATCGGTATTGCTTCAACCCTGCTCTATAAAGAGTAGGTGGAATTTAATCCTAGGCTTGCCTGACTCTTCCCTCCTAATGTTTGCTGACACCTGAAATTTCTGTAATAAGTGCAACTTTTCAGTCTATAGTTAGTACTTAGCACAGGGCCTGACAAATAATAGGCATTCTCTTAATGTTTTTCTTTTTTTATATGAGTAAAACATGCTTGAATGAATGGATGAATGAAATAAGAAGGCTTAACTACTTAAAACTACTGACTCACATATCAGATATACTCAATCTCACTCATACTAAACCACAACTAAGTAATCACTTAGCATAACTGTTGTGCCTGAGATGGAGGAATAGTTTTTTGAAATAGTGATGCTCTTTCCAATCCCAACACATCTTGTCATCTCAGCCCTTATCTCTGATTGGGGAACCAGCTAAACTGTGAAGCATCCACAGCCCAGGGAATGGTTATTTCAGAAGGAAGACAAAGAAAAGTCTTGGGGGGGGGTGTCTCAAAAGCTTTTGAGTTTCAATTGTCCAAGGAGACTCAACATTTAAAAAAATTCTTAAAGAGACAAAATAAGCTCTCTCCAACTCCCCTGAGTGCACAGTATCACCCCATACTACAGGGAGGGAGAAAAATGTGAGGAGGTGCACGAGTGAGTGGACATTTTAAGTCCCTCAGAAAGAGACCCAATGTCCTGCCCCTACGGCATGTGCAAAAGGAAGTGCAGCAGATACCACTTCAGCACAGCAAAGTAGCTTGTACTGAACTAATTCTCCGCAGAGAAACTCTAGACAATATCTAAGAAACAACTCTCTGAAGGGGATGAAAAGCAACTAAAAATAGGTAGAAACTAGAAGGGAGGTGACATTTGAAAAATGGAAACATCCATGGGTGGGTTTCCCTTTTTTAAATGGCTTTTCATCCAGGTCCCAGTTAGCACCCTGCAGGGCAGCCCAAACTTGAACCAGAAATCTACAGTGGCATGAGCCAAGGATCAGACAACAGATTTCAGAGTGATCACAGCAGCTGGAAAGTGAGGGGTAGAATACCAGAAAGGAGAGAGCCACAGATGGGGAGCACCGAACTAAATCTGTCTAACCCCTGAGCTAGACCCTAGGCAGTGCCCACTGCAAAGGACACCAAGGTTGGAGTTGTAGCTCAGCATCGTTAACTGCCTGCTAAGATGTTTTAAAAACCAATGTTCTTGAGAGTAACATAACAGAATCCAGAGTCTTGACAATTTTTCACTCACAAAAGTCCACCATACTGGACGTTCAAAAGGAGAAGGAAAATGTAACCCATATCCAAGAAAAAGATTAGTCAATGGAGATCGACCTCAAGATGAGCCAGCTGTTGAAATAAGATTAAGATGTTAAAGCAGCTATTATAGCTATTCTCAAGAATATAAAGAAAATATTTGTAATGAGGGAACAAATAGGTAATCTCAGCAGAGAAATAAAAACTACGGAAAGAAAAGAATCAAATGGAAATTCTAAAACTGAACATTCGATATAAAAGTAAGTAATAATAATGGTGGGTGGTATAATAAAAACCTGAGATGTGTTTGGGAGAGTTCAGTTCCAGAAGGGACTCATGGCTTCTGCTGCAGATAGAACTTTGGTTGGTACCCGGCATGGTTTGTCTGGGTAGCTGGGTCTGAGGAAGCCTCCGGGTCCACTGGATCGTACCATTCTATGGAAGAAATAGAACAACTCCTGAGCACCTGAGGGAAGCACAGAAGTGGTAAAGGGCTGTAAATCCTTCAAAGATTTTGGTAGTCAGTGAAGTCACAGGAGCTACAAAATACTCTCATGTGTTTAAAATTTTTTTTAAATGTTTATTCATTTTTGAGAAGACAGCATGCAAGCAGGGGAGGGGCAGAGAGAGAGGAAGACGCAGAACCCGAAGCAGGCTGCAAGCTCTGAGCTGTCAGCACACAGCCCCACGTGGGGCTCGAACCCATGAACTGTGAGATCATGACTTGAGCTGAAGTCAGACGCTTAACCAGCTGAGCCACTCAGGCACCCCTCCTATGTGTTTAAAGTTGCAGGAGAGTTAGCTGAGAGACCTGTACCAACAGGAGCTAGTACCAGATCTTACAGCTAATACAGCACAGAGTGGTATGAAACAACAGTAGAAAATCAGACACTGAAAAGATGTCCCTATGGATGGTATCCTGGATGTCGAGGACACAGATGAGGTTGCTAAATCTTGCTCATGCTTTGGCGCGATGTGGCCTCCCACCCAAACCCAAACTTATGCACAGCTGGGGCCAATCCTGAAATTGACTGGGAATGTTTCTACCACCTCTGCACCCCCTCTGAAATGTTGTTATAGAAACAGAACTTTTATTTTTACCACACCTGAGTACCTACTATGCTAATATGAGAGAATGTGTGTGATATGAGGAGGAGATTAGACAGCTGAAGGTTGACATCATGATTAGCAAACAAACAGGGGCCTCCACCCACTCTTCCTGTGCTGTATAGAAAGAACTCTGAACAGTTAAGAGTCATTTCCCTCCTAACTGCTAGCATATGGTTCAGGCTCTACGATAGGAGCACAGTTTCTCAAGGTTTCTGGTTTTTGTTCCCTTCCAAATATGATTTTGTATAAAGGGGCTTCCTTCCAAGAGATTTTGTTAACTGAGATTTAACTGTATTGCCTGATATGCAGCCATTTATTTACTCCTTTCCTATTTCCTCAAATACATGAGGATACTGATCTAGTCATTTCTCCATTTCCTAGGATTCCCTGGCTTATAAAATAATATGAATGAATGCATAAACAAATACCGTTTGTCTTAGTCCATAGACCAAGTGGCTTATCAACAACAAACACTGATTTCTTACAGTTCTGGAGGCTGACAAGTCCAAGATCATGCCCCTCTCACTCCTCCCCCTCCTCCCAGCCAAGATTTGGTGTCTGATGAGAGCCCACTTCCTAGATGACATCTTTTCAATATAACCTCACGTGGTAGAAAAGACAAGAGAGCTCTCTGGGGCCTCTTTATTAAGGGCAGTAATCCCATTCAGGAGGGCTCTGTCCGCATGACTTAAGCAGCTCCCAAAGGCCTCACCTCCTAATACCATCACCCTAGGGGTTAGGATTTCAACAGATAAATTTTGAGGGGACACAAACATTCGGACCGCAGCACCATTCATACCAGGAGCTAATGCTTATGTGTTGGATTAATAATGTCCCTTGCAAAGCCTGTTCTTCCCTCCTCCTAACTCACTCTGCTCTGCTCATCCCTTTTGAAACACATTTAAAGGGTTTAAATGTCAGTGGCTGCAGGCCCACTTTGCTCCCTCCTGTTGTCTGTCATCTCCCTACTTAGCTGAAATGGGGGCTTTGGAATAGAGCTCTCCGTCCATCACCACTGAGGCCTTTCCTCTCCGCCCTACCAATTCGAGGCCGAAGTATCAAGAGTTGGGCTGACAGCCCTGGCAGTCTGGGGAAAGAGCCTGAGAGGCTTTTTAACAGGACTAAATCTTGCTTCGGGCATGTGGCCTCAGCTAAGCAACAGCTGGATGGCAATAGGCCAGACTCCAACATCTGCCTTCTTCTGCAGGCGCTAGTAGCAGGCATCTTTGCTAAGGCTATTATTAAGGAATTATCAATATTTTACAAGGGTTATCAATTTATGAAAAAGACAGCTAGTTAAGTCATGCAGGACAGGAGCTGGATGGTCAAACTATAATAAAGCAGGTCTTCTTCTTCCTTTTTTTTTATGTTTTATTTAATTCTGAGAGAGAGAGCGAGAGCAGGGGAGGGTCAGAGAGAGAGGAAGATCAGAGAGAGAAGGAGATACAGAATCCGAAGCAGGCTCCAGGCTTGGAGCTAGCTGTCAGCATAGAGCCTGACACGGGGCTCGACCCCACGAACCGTGAGATCATGACCTGAGCTGAAGGCGGACGCTTAACCGACTGAGCCACCCAGGCACCCCGGGCAGGTCTTATTCTTAACTCTCCTTTCCAATCAAGGTCATTATACTGATTATCTTAAGGAGGAAAACTCTGATTCCAAAAGCCACCTCCACTCTTGTCTTTTCTGTAATCCCAGTTAGAGGCTCTAATGAAGAGTGTGTAAGTAAATGTTATTTTAAATAACTGAGAGAGTGAACACCAGGGTTCTTGTCGCACACTAGAGGGATGGGCTCTGGTTACCTAAAGGTGTACAGAAAATCAGGAAAAAGCTTTTGGGTAGTTACTAAAAGCAATAGGAACACTGAGGAATGAGGCTTGGGCAGTGTGGCTAATTGTGATTTCCCAAGATGGCCTGCAATGATGTCTCCTGTCCCACATGTTCTTCCAGAGCCTTGCCAATCCTCCATCAAAAAGTGGACTATAATTTCCTGCTCCTTAATCTGATCAGTTTGCTGCAGACTCGTACCCAATCGAATGAGGTATGAGTAAAGCTATGTGACCTCTGTGGATAGGAGATAAAGCTGGCATTCCACGTAGCTGGCATTCACTCATGAAACATTCAGCTACCCAGCAAATAGTCCAACTGCTCTGAAGCCACCATGTTTGAGGAAGTCCAAGCCAGCCCACACGGAAACCACATGGAGAGAACTATATGAAGTCTACATGAAGAGAGAAGGCGATGTCCAACCAGCCCTAGGCCACCCCTGCACTCTCCTGGACTTAAACTGATGAGAGACCCAACCCAGAACCACCCTGCCTAGCCTACCCCCAATCTTGATCCATAAAAATCACGAGAAATAACAAAATGGTTATTGTTTGAAGCCACTAGGTTTTGGGGTTTCTTGTTATGCAGTAACAGTAGAACAGTTAGAACAGTTAGAACAGTCTGTTCTAACCAGAACAGTCAGAAATAAAGGAATTTAAGAAAAGGATCATAAACACTTTGTTCAAACAGGATCTTCTCACCAGCTAGATTTCTTCCATCCTGCCTCGATTTCCCACTGCTGAGTTCCTGGTTTTACAGAGAGAGATAAGAAAATAAACAATGAACATAAAACTTGACGTTTCAGTGGCATACAGATTGTTTTAAGTATAAAGTTAACAACCTGAAGCAAAACTCCCCCAAAACAGTCTTTGGGCCTCCCTCCCGACTTTCCTACTCATCCCTAATACAAAACAAAACTACACCAAAGATATCAGGAGGTGTTTTGTCTAGGTAGGCACGCAGTTGGTAACTACATTTTTTTAAAAATGTGGGTGTATTTTTCAGATGCTCATTTTTACGTTTTAAAAATGTGGGCTGAAATATGTAGGAGAAAAAGACCTTTGAGCTCTTAAAGATATACACATACACATGCACTTTTGTGGGGCTTGCACAGTGAGACTCATGCATCCTCAGATGATTTGAAAGGAGAGCCCTCTGGCCACTGGGGGCGGGGGCTATGACAAAAAGTATTCTTGCTGCTTTTTGAGAACCACCCGCTTACCTCAGCTTTGAGTTCCTATTTTTGGTTCCCATTAGGATGAGAAACCAAACTCAAAAAAAACTTTTATTAGCATTTTTACTTAAACAAAGCCAAGATACAATGAACAACTGCTTAGGGATTTTCAAACCCTGACATTTGGGAATTTCCCAGAAAGCGTTATTAACTTTACATAAAATGTGTTCAGGAGGGAAAATATAGCCCCTGACTCATCTGCCTGACCACACAGCAAGTAGTGTGTCATCTATTCCTGATACATAAACCCCCTGGGCATTGGAGGAGTGACCGTGACCACTGACAAATGCCAGTGCTGTCCCACTTCCAGAAGATAGAAACCTGGAAAGCTTTTCCAAATGTGTTTGCTATCAAGACTAACAACAGAGGATACCAGAACTTGGCTTGTTTGGGCGGCCAAACACGACAAGGGAGGATCAGGCCATATAACCCATTTGGACAAAGGCTAAGGATTGATGTCTTAGGTTGTGTTCCAGATTCTATTGCTGAACAAGAAATCATTCCAAAATGCAGCTAACCTCGTGGTCACACAATGACACTCTCACCACACACATCCTCCCCAATTCAAGGGGATGGACAAAGACACCCACCCAATGAGACAAGTCACATTGTAAGAAGTGCATGTGGGATGAGAGACCCTGTGGTTGCCACCTTTGGAAATTACAATTTGCCACAAGTTAGGTTCTCTAAAAGCAGAGCTTGAAATAAGGAATCTTGTGCCAGTCATTTATGAAGGAATAGGGAAGGAGGAGAAGCTCCAGAAGGATGCAGTTTCAAGTGAACTCTACCCTCAGCCCAATCTTGCAAAAAGCTCTGGAGCATACATTGCTTTGCAACGTCTGTCTTTCCTTGAGGCAAAGAAATATGGCACTGTACACCCACATCAGTCAGCCATTAGCTCAGAAAGGCCACAGGGTAGAGGGTTGTAACACCCAGGTATCTCAGAGAGAGTCAACTCTGGGCACCCAAGGGCATTGCTTAGGCAACGATTACCTTGTGAGCCTTCAGCAGCAGCCAGTGAAAGAACCACCCTGAATCTGGGTGGATGCTACAACAGACATGTGAGGACATATTCAAGGGATAATGTCTATAGGGACTAGCAGGTTTAGACCTGAGTCTCAGGTAGGCCTAGGAGGTTAGTCCCTAGGATGTTGAAGGGTTGAATGGGAGGTGTGTTCATGGCACATCCAAGGTACCTAATCTAAACAGTATTTGGAGACCCAGTAAGAAGACTTGTCAGATTCAGGGCAGAAAATCAATTTAAACTGGCTTAAGCAAAAAGGGAATATACTGGATCTTGAAATGAGAAAGTCAATAGAAAGTGCTGATCCAGGTTAGATCTGGGGCTTAAACAGTACCTTCAAGATCTGGCTTCCTCTCCTTCCTCCTCCACCTCCCTCTTCCATCTCTCTATCCCTTTCGCTCCTTCTCCCTCTCCCTCCCTTTTTGTGAGCTCTATTAGGAGGCTTGTCCCTTTTGGTGGAAAGATGGCTGCCACTAATGCTGGGCTCATATTCCCCGGGCTCAGCAGCCCTGTGAGGAAAAAGCTTTCCTTTCCCAATCATTCTTATAAAAGTCCCGTCATTGAGTTTCACCAACTTTGAGTAGCCTGACTTGGTCACATGGTTATCTCTCAACCAATCACTGTGGCCAAGATGATGTGATCCTCTGATTGACCAGATCTGAGTCACATGCTCATTCTTGTGGCTGAAGGAGTCAGTTCCACTAGAGCCACAAAAATTGTTAAGGAGGGGCAATTCCACAGGGAAAAGTAGGGAACAGTTACCAGAAGAAGGTTAAGACGAGACAGGGAAGATACCCCTAGCAGAGGAAATTAAAGAATGTGTGAGGAATCCAGTCACTGGTGAACGAGGATAGCGTGACGAAAATGATAACGGAAGACTCCATTCAGAGCCTAGGTTGCATCTGATTCCTCTGCCCGGGGGCAATCTTGATTCCAGAATTTGAGACCAGAGACACACACATGAAGATATAACTACCAGGGGAAACTGTGTGTCTCCAGCTTTGGGCAGAGAGGGGGATTCAAAAACAGGGGGCCAAAAAGTCACTACAATTTTATTCTCCAGTTAAATAAGAGATATTTAGTGACCACACAAATTTTTAAAAACGTTAACTGTAAATTTGTGTGATCGAATATCACATAAAGATTAGAGGTTTGAAAAATAAGATCTATGAAGAAAGTCAAAGAAGTTGGTATTAATTAACCAGGGAAAATAAACAGAAAAACACATGCATGCATGCAAACACACACACACACACACACACACACACACACACACACACATACCCCCTACACAGAGATGGAAGAATATTTTTAATTAAGTCATCTTCCTTATTTAAAAAGATGGTAACTAGCCATTCTTGAGCTCTACTGAGGATGAAATAAAAAGCAAATAGGCTTAATTGCAGCATTGGGGAATTAAACATAAGAAGGAATTCTTTGTTCAACACTGGCCTAAATTTTAAGCTCTATTTAATTGTAAGCTTCCTCTGGGTAAAAAAAAAAAAAAAAAAAACTGTGTCTTCTTTATCTTCCCCAAAGTTTGAAAAGATGGATAACTGAAAACTCTGAAAGTCAGAGACCTGTACCAGACTCTGTAACTTTTAAGATTTTATTTATAGCTACAAATGAATCTGATTTATCCATTGTATCAGGAATATTTTGGCTGAAAGTATTAGACAACCTGACTTTAATGATTTAGACAGATAGGGATTATTTTTCTTACATAACAAAAAGTCTCAAGGCAACAGCTTGCTGGCCCTGGTTTGCCACTCACAGCCTTTATTTGGCCCTTCCCTCCTGGTTGCAATATGGCTGCTGCGACTCCAGGTATCACATCCATCTTCCATCAGAAAGAAGAGGGAAGGGACAACAACTATATCTGGAAAGTATATGCTTCTCCAAGAACCACAGGGACAACATGAACTTATGTCTTATTAGTCAGAATTATATAACTTGAGACCTCCAGTTTAAAGATACAGTAAGGGTAAGGGATTAAGAATGAGAGTTAGATCCATGAAGTTGCATTATTTTTGCAAATATACCGCTGTGGACATGTTGTGACCCAGTAAATATTTGTCCCAAGCAATGACTTCATTCCTGGAATTTAGACAGACTTCTTATCTTTCCTAGACAATCTCAGCTTTCCAAGTCAGTTAACCATTTATGTTTGGCTCTTTAATTTGGTGTGGGAAGTTCCTCTCTCCAGGCTTAATCTTCATCAGATCTTAGTGAGACTGTTGATTCAGAGGAAGTCCTGACCATAGGTGTGTGGGCACATGATATGGCCATTCATAGCAACCCCATCACCTGTTCCCAGTGATTGGTCTATGGGTGGTCATGAGACCCTAGCAGGGCCAGTCAGTTATTCCCTAGGAATTTTTATTTAGAGTTAGAGGGAAAAAGAATCCTCAAGTTGGTGGGAGAGCTGGGAATGGGCTGCTGACAAACATCTTCCCCATGTGGAGAGAGCCTATATTGAGGAGAAAATGAAGCCACCACCACACAGAGACATACAGAGTTTAGACAGCATGTGAAAGCAAAGGAGAAAGAACTACCTACGATCTTAAGTCTCTGATCTAATTGTGGATGACCTTCCACTCACATGAGCCAAAATTCACCTTTTTGTTCAAATTGGTTTCACTGCATTTCTATCCACTGCACCTGAGAGTCTTGATTAATCAAGAGGTTGCACAAACACCCACTAATGCAAATGCTATTTATTTGGAATTAAGGAAAAGGTCTGCCAAGGGGAAATGGGGAAATGTTTCATGTACTTATATTGAGCTAGTAAGATTTCTTAAAGCACTTAGAAATACCTTAATATGTAAATGTTGCCGTAAGACAATTGCAAGTTCTAGAGCTGTTTCCTGTCCCTTTTTTAGAGCCCATCTAAAGGCCTCTACGGTGAGCAGTGTTTGCCATCTGCCCCTCTACTATGACTACGTACTAGAAAATACTGCTCTAGAAGGGACCTCAGGATGACATCCTGGCCAAATCGGAAAGGGCTACAATAGGAGCTAGACATCTGTGTTCCTATCTGTGCTGTGCTATGTAAGTGGACTAGTGTAAGTTACTTGACCTCTCTGGGCTTCAGTTTCTCATCTGTTCATTCAAAGTCATAAACTAAAGCCTCTGAGCCCCTTTTCACTTCTACTGTTCTGTGTCAATATGATCATTAAGACTAACACCTGACTTTACCCATAAGGCCCAGGAGTAAGCCCAGGAGTGCGAGGACACAGTCTAGAACTGAGACATCCCGACTCCCAGACCATCCTCTAAGTCAGACTAATCTCCTTGTCAGTTATAGGAGAAGAGCTGCATTCTGTTGGGCTGATAGGAGTTACTTTTATTCACGGCAGAGCACCTGATCATTTTAGCCCATATGACCAAGCATAAAGAATGAGGCCAGCTCATACCCTCAGCCCCAAGTGGGCCATTTAACTTCCTTCTCTTCATGGCCCAGGAGTTACCCCAGTGACAGGCTGTTGTCTTGCAAATGCATGCACTTGGCACAGAAGGACCAGGAAATATTGGGCACATGAAACTCAGAGACCTACTGGGGGATAATGGGAAAAAGCCACCCATGTCTATGTCTGAAGGAGTGGCTCTTTGAGCGTATGAAGAAGGTGTATTCAAAATCATCACCCAAGTGGGAGGTCAGATGCCAAGGTGAGGGGTCAGCTACCTCCCCAGACCCACCATCATACCAACAAGGACAGTGCAGTGAGGAATCCACTGCAGCAGGGGTCAGTGTGTCTCCACAGTAGTATCTAGGAAGACAGTCAGAGGTATTTCCGGGTGATTAACAATAAAAAAGGGAGGAGACATTCAGTGCTCAAACATGTGTGGAAAGTTCTACACTCAACAGATCTGATGATGTAGACACAGTCTTTCACATCCTTGACTCTGTGCATCTTCCCACCCACTGAGATTTATGGAGATTTTCTCTCCACGTCAGTGGTTTGCTCTCAGTTACTCTACTATAATTGACTAGGACATCCCTTTTGAAAGGAACTTTTTGGTTGATGAATGTGTCCTGGAGAAATACTTAACTAGATGATCCAGCAGACCAGAGTTCTCCAAACATTTTTGACCCTGACCCATAGGATATGGAGAAATATATTTCACCCCATGGTCTGGTACAAGCTCATTGAAATGAAAAAAAAAAAGCTGAAATAAAACACTCAGGACACAAAACTGACCCCTTTTTTTCTGTGACATATCCTGATAGCTATACCTTGTTCTGTTCTATTGTTTGGTTCCGTTTCCTTTAAAAAGAAAATGATTGGGGCGCCTTGGTGGCTCAGTCGGCCAAGCATCTGACTTTGACTTCAGCTCAGGTCATGATCCTGTGGTTCTTGGGTTCAAGCCCCGCATTGGGCTCTGTGCTGACAGCTCAGAGCCTGGATTCTGCCTCAGATTCTGTCTCCCTCTCTCTCTACCCCTATCCCTCTCATGCTCTGTCTCTTTCTGTCTCTCAGAAATAAATAAACACTTAAAAAAAAAAAAAAAAAAGGTGGTTGAGACCCACTCAATTGACCCAATAATGAATCACAAACCAGTCTGGAAAACATGGCCTCTCATACTTCCCATGGCTATTTGTCGAGTGGCTGAAACTTTGCTTCCTCTGTGTGCAAGGTGTTGTGGGTGCGGCTTTCCTGTCCTGGAAAAGACAGGTGAACACTACACAGGAACAGACCTGCGTTTAAATTCTGTTGCACTCAGTCATCGTTTGCGAGCAGCCCGTGGGAGGCGTGGCCTCTATGCCACAGTGACGGGGCATGCCCTGTGCTTGGGTTTCGGCTGGGACGCCGCACACTCCCTCTCTCTCCTTCCTTCAGTTAACAGTAAGTGGTATCTACCCTTAGCCAGCTACGGCACTAGGGGCTGGAGGACAGTGGAGAGCCAAATCTAGTCCCGCCTCCCAGAGCCCACCAGCATAAGGACACAATCCCACCAGAGGATGTAGAATAACTTACTGTAAAAAATGCTTCCAAGTGGAGCCCCTTGAAAGAGTGGCAGCTGAAAACAAGGGGTTTGGGACCTAATCAGGGAGCCCAGAGAAGGTGTCCCTGAGCCAGTGATGTCTGTCTGCAGACCGAAAGAGGGAGAGACATTAAGTGGGTGAAGAAGGAACAGCGTGTGCCACGGCCATGCAGCCGGTGGGAGATGGCAGGAACGAGACTGGCGCCACCTCCTAACATCACCTCGGGTGTTAGGATTTCAATATATGAACCGGAGGTGGGGGTCACACAAGCACTGAGCCTGGCTGGGAGGGTAAAGCAGTGGGTGGGACACACAGAACCCAGGAAAGTTCCCTTCCATCCCCTGGAGGTTTTGATTGGTGGACAGGATCAGATCCACATGCCGAGAAGGCTGCTGTGCCAGCGGTGTGAAGGGGGGTGTGGGAGAACGCGTGCAGGGCGGGGCGCTGGTCATCCAGGCAGCTGACCATGGAGATGTCCCGGGGAGGGTGACGAGGGCTTGAACGGGAGGAGTTGATGGTGGGAAGGGGAGAAGATGGCAACGTGGGGAAGACTTACAAGGCTGCGTGGAGAGGGTCTGGAGACGGAGCAGGTGCAGGGTGAGAGGTGGCAGAAACGACTCGGTCATCTCCAGCCCACACAGGCTCAGGTCAGCACGGGGCCTCCTATAAGAACCAGGGCAGCAGTGAGCTGTGGAACAGAGCCACTGCTCCGCCTGTCCCCTGTGGTCCCACGTACTCTCTCGCCCATGCACCCCCTACAACACTCCCCCTTGCTTTCTGCGGCCCGAGGATCTCCACTCCCCTCTCTCTGTGTCCCCGGCCCTATGCTGCAGAGTCCAGTGCTCTCTTCTCTCGATTCAGCCGACAGGGAGTCTGCATGTTGCAGGAGTCAGGCTTCCCTGAAGACCTCAAATAATTCAAGCCTTACATAATTCAAGAGCGATCCTTCCAGAAGCGTGAGGGGTAATTCTGCTTCGTGGCTGTGGGCCCCTCACATGCCAGCAGCACCTTTTAACCTACCTTTTAACCCACTCAGCTCACAGCTCAGAAATATTACCTGATTCTCGACCCGCTCTGAAATGTAAAAGGTTTGAATTGTTTTGTATCTTGCATATAAAGTGAGGCTTCCTGTTTTTATACTGTTACGTAGAATGCATATAATGTAAATTCAGATTGACTTGTCTCCCGGGTTTCTGCTTTCCTGAGGCCTCTGCAGCCTACGGGGGGCCTCCAGTGCCAGAACCAGCTGCTCAGGTCCAGATCTGTCCCAGGCTTGGACTCCCATCCCATGCCCCGGCCTGGCCCTTCTCGACTTGCTCAAGGGACAAGAGCAGACCTTGAGAAGAAAGACAGAGGGGTGCCTGGGTGGCTTAGTCGGTTAAGCATCCGACTTTCGCTTAGGTCATGATCTCGCGGTTCGTGGGTTCGAGCCCCGCATCGGGCTCTGTGCTGACTGCCAGCTCAGAGCCTGGAGCCTGTTTCGGATTCTGTGTCTCCCTCTCTCTCTGACCCTCCCCTGCTCGCGCTGTCTCTCTCTCTCCTAGAAATAAATAAAACATTAAAAAAAAAAAGAAAAAAAAGAAAGACAGAGCTCCCTGAGCAGAAGCGGGCTCAGAAGACTGTGTGGAGGCAACAAAAATAGAACAGAGGCTTGAAAGATGCACTTGGTTAAGGCAGTGGGGCTCAACACGGTGTGTTCGGGGGTCACTGATCAGGTCGTCTCGGGCATGAGGGCAAAGGATAGGCTGTCTAGCATATAGCAGGCATGCAGTAAAAGTGATTTTTTAATGTTTATTAATTTCTTTTTGAGAAAGAGAGAGAGCACATGCAGGGGAGAGGCAGAGAGAGGGAGACAGAGAGTCCCAAGCAGGCTCCATGCTGTCAGCGCAGAGCCCTACCTGGGGCTTGATCTCAGGAACCATGAGGTCATGACCTGAACCAAAACCAAGAGTTAGATGCTCAATCGAATGAGCCACCCGGGAGCCCCTGCAGTAAAAGTCTTCTGAATGAGTGAGTGAATGAAAACATTACACAAGGTCAGAAGTTACTTGTTCTATTTAAGTACTTCTTTGTTTTCCAACATTTCAGTATGAAAAATTTCAGCTGAAGAGTTGAAAGAATTATACGGTGATGATCTATATGCCCTCCACCTAAGTTCTACATTTAACACTTTACTATACTTGCGATATCACAAATCTATCCATCAGTCCGTCCATCTGTCTCATTTTTCCATGCCTTGCCAAGCTGCCAACCCAAACATACCTCACCCCAAACGTTTCAGTAAGCATATCAATAACTAGAGCCCATCGCGTTATTGTTTGCATCTCTTTTTCATGTCTGAGGTGAGATTTACATTCAGTGAAGGGCACAAAATTTAAATGTGCCATTCAATGAGTTCCTCCAAATGTATCCCAAGTCTCTATCAAGACACTGAACATTATCATCACTCCTAGAAGATTTCCTCCAAACCTTTCTCATTCATGCCCTGCCCTGACTCTCCAGACGCAACCGCTATTCTGGTTTTCTTTTGTACCTTAGATTAATTTTGCCACAAATAGGTGGAATCATACATTACGTACTCCTTTGTGTCTGGCTTCTTTTTGCTCAGCAGAATGGTTCTGACAAGGATTCGTCCTTGTCGCAGGTGTATATTAGTTGCTTATTCCTTTTGATTGCCAAGCAATATGTGTTTGTATGAATGGGCCACAATTTTGTTTAGTCACTCTTCTGTTGATGGGCTATGCTGTTTTCAGTTTGAGGCTATTATGAATAAATCTGCTATGAAAAATCTTGTTAAGTACTTACTTTTTACTACAACAAAAGCTAAAATGTCATGAACTGGAAGCCTCAATAAAAATCTCCAGCTATGCCTAACAGTCCTTTGGATGGAAAAATAAACACATAAAAGCTACCCTTTGTGGTAGACTTCTATTATGACAGGCCATCTGCTGAGAGTTTTCCTCCCATCAGTCATTCCATTTCATCCTCACAGCCCCGTTTTCCAGATTAGCAAACCGAGGCTTAGAGCAGGGAACTGACTTATCCCAGCTCTTACAGCTTACAAGTGTAGACCCTATTGTGCCTTTTGGAAAGTGGCATGAACATCAGTAGTAATCTCAAAGTCAAGAAAAGAGGATTATGATGTTTTGTTTTTTCAGTGATCACACTTTATTATAACGCTGACATCATTTTTACTTGCCTTCTGTGATGGGTCTTAATTACATTAAGGGAAAGGGAAAAGCCAAGGATTACAGCATCAGAAAGAAAGGCCATTTCTTTACTAAGATATCTTCAGGAACAGCAAGGAACTTAAACAAAATCCTTTCCTATTACAAAATACTAAAGAAGAGTAAGGGCTGCAAAAGATACATGCTTGGTCAGCTTTTCATCCACATGTAAAAACCGATCTGACCAAACGGGAATGTTTGCCAGGAAACTTGTAAAGGAAGGATTTACCACTACTGTTTATCCAGTCTACACTAAGTGCCAGGAAGACCTGCTGGATCACTTAACATGCATTTAAATCATTTCATCTTCCAGCAACCACAATATGGATTCTCCCTTTCTTCCTTAGTAATGGAACTGCTATGTTTAATTGGGTATTTGGACTCACAGAATAAAGACATTTCTCAGCTTCCTTTGCAGCTAAGTTTGGCATGTGACTGAGTTCTGACCACTGGGATATAAACAGAAGGGACATGTGCAACTTCCAGAAAGAGGGTCACCTTAAGGAGAGGTGTCCTTCCAGATTAATAGAGGCAGATGCAATGGCTGGAGCTAGAGCAGCTATTTAGGACAATGAGGTGGAAGGAATGTGGTGTCAATGGCAGAACATAAATGTAGAAATCCTGGGTATTTGACAAATATGGAGCCCCTAAACAAGTTTTGGACTATACATTGCCAGAGTCTGTTTCTGTGAGAGAAAAATACACTTTTCTTGTTTAAGCTACCATTAGCCTGTGCTTTCTGTCATTCTGGTTGAAGCTAAACCTGATATAGGAGGTATCGGCATCTCTGTTTTGTGGATGCAGAGACTGAACCTCAGGTTTGCACACCTTGAAAATTATGCCCCACCTCTGGAGTTGGTTGATTCCCAGACTCCATAAGCTGATAGTGGTGAAGTGCCAAAAAAATATCCCTTTCAGGTTTTGCTCACTGGAGCCATGCTGTGTGTCCACAGAGAGGGACATCATGACTTCCTTAAAGCCTAGCCCTGGAGAGGCTTCAGATTACTGGGAGTGATGCCAAGTTTCCAAGAGCCACAGGGTATCTGACTCTGAGAAAGTTACTTAACAGCCCAAACCTCAGTTTCCTCTTCTCTAGGATGGGGATGATAGTAATAGCATCTATGACAATGTTGCCGGGAGGATTAAGGAAGAGGATGCACAGTGCCTGGCACTGATTAAGTTCTGATTATTAGCTCCTGAAGCTGGGATGGAGTCAGGCTCTGATCATCTCGTTTTCCCTATCTTCCTTTCTTCCATTGTGAGGCCTATCCCCTCTTATGTTTTGAGCCTTCCTCCCCAAACAATATTAAGCAAACACCCCCTTTCTCCTTGCAGACTGGGCTCCCTCCCCTCCCCTCCCCCCACACAACCACCTCACACAATCAGTCGCCCCTTGGTCTCAGCAGGAAAACCAAACATGCAGTATATGGCTGTCCATGCCCAACCATGGGCCTAAGCTTTCAAGCACAAGGATGTATTAACAAGAAGTTTGGTATTCCTAAAATCAGGACGTACTTACCATTTCTACTGCTCCTTCTTAAAATGAGTTGGCTCAAAAACAAAACCCTCAAGAAAACCCTAAGGTAGCAAAATTTGTCTTTCAAGCCACCACCTAAGTCAAATAGGCCTGCAGAACCCACATCCTCTATGGTTCTGTCTCGCATGGGAGACTCCCGCACAACTTCTCTGTCTAGGTGCTATTCCCCATGGAATGAATGAATGAATGAATGAATGAATGAAACATTCTGATGTGATAATGAACACCATATGGATTAATGCTGTGGTTCCCAACCTGTAAGCTATGAGGCATTTGGGTACAGGGAGGGCACAGAGTTTTTGCAAGGAGATCCTCAAATGTCTTACTGTCCATGGACTCACTCTTATGTGTCTCCCACAGGGCTACACCACTGATTTTCAAATATATATACATGCTATTGTGATGAATAATGTTTCATTAAAAGCATTATATAAGCCGGGTACCTGGGTGGCTTGGTTAGTTAAGCATCTGATTCTTGATCTTGGCTCAGGCCGTGATCTCATGGTTTGTGGGTTTGAGCCCTCCCTGGGCTCTGTGCAGACAATGCAGTGCCTGCTTGGGATTCTGTCTTACCCCTCTCTGCCCCGCCCCCGCTAGTGCTCTCTCTGTCTCTCTCAAAATAAATACACTTAAAACGAAGCATTAGATAAGCATTAGATAATCAATAGATACTAAACATATAATGATTATCATGCAGGAATTAAACCCTTAGCTTAATGTTACTCAACAAGAACTTTGAGAAACAGTCCCACAGGTAGTGATTCTCATGGTAGAGTATCAGACACAGAATCAGTCCAGGGAATGGGTACATGGAGGCCTCCAGACCATTTGGTTCCCTTCAAATCACACTGAGATAGAACTTACCTGCTGCGTGGTGAGGCTGTGCTGAGGAACCCAGAGCTTTGAACTGGAGCTGATATGCCCAGGGAGCACAGAATGCACTGCCCCCTTCCCTCTCCGAACATGGAAAAGAGGGTCAGGTCCCATGTGCATTAATCGGCCAGCGCATGGCAATCATAACCAGGGCAGAAAGGAGAGGAAGCGGAAGTAGTGAAGGAACGAGCAGTGGGAACGTCTACTGGCAACCTACTGACTCTCTTGTTTCAGCGAGGGCTATCTGATTATAAGCAACAGAAATGGACTCTGGACAACTCAGGCCAGAAAGTATGTACTAGAATTAAAGCTGAAGAACCAGATCTTAGGAAGGACAGATGAGGGCTGGTGGCACCAGATGCTTTAGGAGAGCTCCAACCATTTTCTATCCGTGTGGTACTTCACTAAGATTGGGATTCTTTGGGGAAAGCATAGGATTAGGTAGAAGAGAAAAGGATACCATGGGTGGGAGCCTCCTCCCTACCTCCACCAAGACTGGAGAGGGCATGTCCTCAAAGAATACCAGGGTGCTGGCACCAGAGAAAGGGAAAAAGATGTTGAGCATGGAGGAAACAATAGATGTCTCTTCTCTTTCTAGGACTCAATCTCTCCATCTGTAAAATGGGAATAGCTGTAAGCTACATTGTGATAAAAGATAACACAGAACATATGGTGGCTCATGAGAAGTACCTAATATGTAAGTCTCCAAACTTTCCTCCAGAGAATGCAAACGCTGTTGTAGGCTAGGTAAAGTGCATCTGCGGCACAGACAGAGGAATTTGCACGTCCAGCCACACCATTTTACAGGTCTCCTGAACCTTACCCTAGAGCAAACAGTGGATGTCTGCATGTTTGATCCATCACTTCCTGCCAGGGGAATAAAAAATAAACCGATTTTTGCATAAGTCCTTTCTTATAGGCAGGCTGAGGCTCTGGAGGCAGTCAACCCAAAGCCCAATTCATCTGAAGTCAGAGCTTATAATATAGCTATTACTTGCTTCTGATATTAAAGATCTCCCTCTGGCACCCAGTGTTCTTTATGATGCACTGCCAACTGCCCACTGAGGAAGCTCCTGCAGCCTGAACAATTTTATTCTAAAATCATATCATTTTGTTTTTATTTCCCACTGACACACACACATACATACTTCTTTCCCTTAAAAAAAAGTGACCATAAGTCAAAGTTACATTTTAACCACATATTTTTCAAATTTGAGGATTGTTTGTTCCAATCTGGATGTAGGCATGTCCCAGGCACTGCCTGATGGATGGCCTTGGTTTTTCCTCCATTCTTTCTTGGCTCTAATTTTTGCCAGTTTGAACATTTTTGCTTAGTTTCAACATCTTCTTTCCATTAAGCCAGACATTACTGTTGCTTCACTATTTTAGTGTTTTTTTCTTTGTCAAAAGTATGAAATTTGACAGATCATTTACTGATAATGAGCTATTGAAAGATGAGGCCATTGCAAATGATAAGTGTCAAAATCTAGCTCTGGTGAATTTGTTTGAAATAATGAACTATTAGACCCTTTCCTCTTTCAACGTTCTTTTTTTAATGTTAAAAATAAAGTGATAGTGCTGGACTTCTTAGCCTGTTCAGGATTTTGATTTTCATCCTAAGAACAATGAAAAGACATTGAATGATACTTGACAGAGGATAAAGTGACCAGATTTGTGTTTTTAGCAAATTTCTGTAGCTATTGAAAATGGATTGGAGAATGGGGCTCAGGCTTGAGAATGGAGGCAACAAAAGTAAATAAAAGGTTGTGTTGATATGGGCAGGGGGGTGACCTGGACCAACATGGCGGCAGGAGAGTTAGAAGGAAGTAGATAACTCAAGGGAGCTGACCAAAGTAGATGATCAGCACAGACAAAGATGAATCAAAAATTAAGAAGCTAAACTAAGTAATTCCACACGCAAACAGACAGAATTGTATTCCTAATTACAGATCTTATTTAGAGCAAATATTATAGCTAAGATATAGCCATTAGTTTCCATCCATTTCCTTTGGATTTACTTCCAGGGTCAAGAAAGTCAACATCCACAGAACAAAATTCTTAATGATTGTAGATGATAAAGTTCGTTTAAAATAGACATATTGAGGGGAACTTGGGTGGTTCAGTAGGGTATGCATCCAACTCTTAATTTCAGCTCAGGTCATGATCTTGAGGTTCATGAAATCAAGCCCTGAATTGGGCTCTGTGCTCATAGCACAGAGCCTGTTTGGGATTCTCTCTCTCCGTCTCTCTTTCTCTCTTTCTCTCTCTCTCTCTCTCTTTCTCTCTCTCTCTCTCTCAAAATAAATAAATTAACTTAAAAAATAGACACATTGAAAAACTAACCTCTTGAAAGTTTTTAGAAAAAAAACATTATTTCTCTTCTCCACAACAGACACCCTTTAAATTGAACAGTAAGCAAACTTATTTAGGAAAGAAACAATCTCTTTATGTTTTTTCCTCCTAAGATGGATGGTATTCTTATTCAGAGTTATAAGTGTCAGAATAAAGAATGCCGAGGAGGTTGGACTGTCTGATGTTTTGGTAAAGTGACATAAACATTCTCAGAAGCATGATTGTGGGTTTAAAAAAAAAATTCCATAGAGGAGTTCTCCTTTGGGAACAGAAACTTTTCTTTATACTTTCTCTAGCCACACACAGATGAAGAATATGAAAAAAACCATAATATATCAATTATGGAAATGGCTACATTTGAAAAGAACTCAGACTTTTTCCAAATATATCTTAAATCTTCAACACAGGAATTCTAGATGGGAAACAGGAATGAATTTTCTGGCTTCTAAAAGCACTCTGATCTCCTTCTTGCTAAACATTTTGCACCAATAACACTATAGATTAGCTCAAGAAAGTATTTGTGGATGAAAAACTGTTCAGAAGAAGGTATTAAACCATCTGCCTATAAATAACAAAACCTGATTCCTGCTGTCTTAAACAAAGAAGGGAGTACCAGGAAGGGTATCTAGAGCTTACTGACTTGATGGTAGGCTGCAGTCCCAGAATCAAGGGGGTTCTATAAAGGACCATGTCCCAGGAAGTACCTGGTGCAAACACCTTCTTGGCCTGAGATGTACCATGGTTTCCAATTTTCAGAGCCTGGAGGGGAAGGGAACCCAAGAGGCAGAGCCCTATTCCCTGACTGTGTTCCTCCCGAGGCCCTACACGATGGAAAAATCCAAGAGGGGATATGCACAGAAGAGAGGGGATGCCAGACAGCCTTTGAATGACTAATGTCCACTCCAGGCACGCCTCAGGAACCACCTCTGTAATTGTCCTTTACTAAGTTCCTTGGATTTGGTTAACTTATCCAAAACAGGTATCAATTCAGATCCTACAAATCTGATATGGCAAGAACTCATATAGAGGGTAGAAAAGAGTTTAACAGTGGCATTGACAAAGACAAAAAAAAAGGTATCTAATAAATGAAAGGAAGGTTGTTTAGCTACTTAAGAGAGAATTAAATGCTTTGGAACCCTGATGAATTTATTGGTAGTCAAACCACTTTAAAGTAGATAAGCTCCTGGGGCTGGAATTTGACTTTCAAAGCAACTCTTTATTTGGTAAAACTTAGTCTTTTTTTTTTTTTTTGGTAAAACTTAGTCTTTAAATTGTAATGCTTAAATGTATTTCCGAGTTTCTTTTGAACAACTAAAGGTTTGACTTTGTTTTTTTAAAGGAGAAAGTTGATTATTCAGCTCTGCACTAATTCAGGTTTTTCTTCCTACCAACAAGTCCCTTTTAAGAGTGTCCCTGACATCATTAATATTTCCATAAATGTTTCAGTAATGAAGACTATATATAATATAATATAACATAACATAGCATAATATAATTAATATAATATAATCTTAGTATAGTATAATATATAAAATACTTCCCAAACTATTTTCATGATTATTACCTTATCTAATCTCCACCACCATAGTTTATACGAGGTAGAGAAATTATTTTCATTTTCCAGACAAGGAACCTGACACTCAATGATACTCAAATAACTTACCCCAGGTCAAATGACTAGAAAGTGTCCAGCGTTTTCTCTTCTATTCCATAACCACTTGTTATTATGTTTTTAATTTTTCATAACTCACCTCTTACTTTATTATTGTTCCAAAAGTAAATGCAAAATCTGAAATAATGGAGGAAATCAATGGCAAGCCTATTCATCAACAAATGTTTACTGAGGGCCAGTGTATTGGCAAGGAAACAGGCCAAGCTGCTGTAACAAAGAGACCCCAAGCACAAAAGTACAGTAGCTCAAAAAGAATAGAAGTTTGTTTATCGCTCACATAACCTTCTAGGGCAGTGGCATTTCAGGGTGGTTCATCCTAGGACCCAAGTTCATTTTAGCCTGCCCATCCTCTAGGGTAGAGATTCCCAAATGTTTTTGGTTCACAGCCCCCTTAGCATCTCAGTAATTTTTTTCACAGCACCCATAGGTCAAAAGAAATACTCAGAAAACATTGATTAATTACTCAGGTCCAAATAATTTAATAATTATGTCTTAACCTCTGACTATTTTTTATTAAAAATGTTTTCATTGAAGTATAATCAACATATAGTGTTATATTGGTTTCAGGCATACAGTATAATGATTCAACAATTCTATACATTACTCAGGCAAGGATGTAGAGAAGAAGGAACCCTCATGCACTGCTGGTGGGAATGCATGCTGGTGCAGCTACTGATGAAAACAGTGTGGGCATCCCTCAAAAAATTAAAAATAGGACTACCTTATGATCCAGTAATTCCACTATTGGGTATTTACCGAAAGGAAGTGAAAACAGTAATTTGAAAAGACATACGCATTCTTATATTTATTGCAGCAGATAAAGATATAAAAATGTGATATATATATATACACGTATATATATGAAAAAGAATGAGATCTTCTCATTTGCAACAACATAGATGGATAAAGAGAAGAGAAAAAAGAAAAGAAGGAGGGAGGGAGGAAGGAACGAAGGAACGAAGGAACGAAGGAATGAAGGAAGGCAGACAGGCAGGCAGGCTAGAAGGAAGGAAGGAAAGAAAGAAGGAAGAAATAAAGTGTTGGAAATAAGATCACTGCTCCCATCAAAGGAGGGATGTGGAGACTCAGAGCACAGTGAAGCGAGACTTTAATCAACATTCTTGCAAGAGTGGGTGTCTGATGGAGAGGTACACTCAGGGCAGTTACAGCAGGCAATTTATCTCCTCGCGGGAAGTCCCTCCCTGATTCCTCATTGGCTGAGTACTACAGAGGTTACAGCCTTACCTGGCGGTTACCTACATTCATGTAAGGCCAAAGAGTAGCCTGATTGAAGCAAATGTACATTCCTTGAGGTGACATGGAGACTTCAGTTCTTTGGCACAGGCTCATTGCAAAGCCTGCAAAAAAATAAGCCCGCAAAATGGAGAGGGGAGGAAGAACCAGGAAGTGAAGTGTCTAAGGGTTTGGGACTCCATTGTGGGGTGGAGGGGGGCAGTTCATATATATTTCCATTAGGATGTAAACCTATTGTTAACTAGACAGCACAGCTTTTATTTGGCATTTCTGAAAATGAATCTTCTCCCTTCTCAAAGAAAGGAAGAAAGAAAGGGAGAGACAAACTAAAAAACAGACCCTTAACTATAGAGAACAAACCGGTGGTTACCAGAGGGGAGCTGGGGGTGGCTGGGTGGGTGAAACAGGTGAAGGGTATTAAGAGTACACTTATCTTGATGAGCACTGGGTAATGTATAGAACTGTTGAATCATTATATCATACATGTGAAACTAATATAACACTGTATGTTATTTATACTTGAATTTGAAAGAAGTACACTAATCCAGAAGAACCTAGAACTACTTGAAAAAAATACATATAGATTAGAGATGGTGTTTTTATTTTGTTTTTATATTTAAGTATAAGTAAATATAAATAACCACAATGTTTTAATGATGGGATGAGTGTGCCTGTTGGGCACTGCACAACTTCTCTAACCTTGGACTCCGACTGGATACCATCATTGTCATTTCTTACCCCACACTGATATATGCATACAGCATGCTTTTTATCACAACAACCACCTGTACCCCAGCTTTACAAAGACATGATGTCATGATCTAATGTTGAAACTGTGAACTATCTTGAAATAGTAGTTTTATTACCTGGTAAAAGTTAATGAGTTTCCCTCAGAAATCAAAACTATCTTGTAGCGTTCCTATGTGTTCACTGAGGTTCCTCAGGGTGCCTTGGCACACATCTAGGAGAAACATTCTACTGCAGTATTATTCTTGTCTCTCTGGCTGTGCAAGTCATTGTGCTACCGCTAGACATGGCTTCTTCTGGAGGTGCAATACCCTTTGACCTCTGGTAATCACTTCCTCAGCTCTTCCCAGATTACCATCATTACATATCACCCAGGGGTTATGCAGGAGGAATGAATGCTAATGAGTTTACCAGCAATTTCCTTGCTACCGTGCCTCAGCCAGTGGGAACCAAGCTTCCCCACCCCTGCTTGCCTTACCCAGTGAGAAGCCCAAAACAAAACTCAATCCACTTAAAAAGTAAGGGTGGTGATTTGTAGACTCCTACATTCCTCTGTTCCTGTGACATAGACCAGACTCTACACTGGATTGAATTGTAAAGAACGGGATGTCCCTGCTTCCGTGGATGTTCCATCCAAACACTGGGCATTGTGTGCGTCTGAAAGGGCAGGGCATGGCTCCATTATAATGGGAGCCAATTGCCTCAGAGCCCACCGGCTCTCATCTGAACCACTGAGCGTCTCAAGAATTGATCGGTCTTGAGGCAATTCTGTGTAGAGAGCACAACACGCAGCCTTCAGGAGGAAGGGGGGTGGGGAGTCGGGGGTGGGTAAGAAGTCCAGGTGTCTTTGTTTGACTGCACTGAATTTGACTCTGTTTCAAACCTCCGTTCTGCTGGGTGATAGAAACTAAATTGCAGGCAGTTCTGGGTTTCCTAGGATAGTCCGCTGAACAATGGGAAATTGCTGCTGTTTGATCATTTCTAAACAGCAAAAATGGCAAACGTATAGTGTTCAAAGTATAATTCGGCTCCATTGCTCCCAGGTTTGTGTCTACATTCTATGGGGTTTATGTGGTGATGCAGTCAAGACCGTTGGGCCCCCTCAATCATTGTCCACTCTGTCATGACCCTGGGACTGGTCCGTGAAGATCTCTTCTCTGTCCTTGCCTCATTGCCAAGGCCTCTGTGAGGATGCATCCCTCTCATAATTCCCACGGCCCCTTTGGGATTTGGGTGCATGTGAGATGTGTGTGGCCGGAACAAGGCATGGTCCCTTTTCTTGGTGAGACTTGCTCACATCCAAATTCTCCTGTTCCCTACGCCTCACCTCTCTTCCCTACTCTCGCAATCTCATTTATTCTTCCAAATCTATTGTTTCTGGCCTCAACTCGTTAGAGTTCAGGTTTTTAAGCTCTTGCATTTCTAAAATTTTTTAATGTTTATTCATTTTTGAGAGAGAGAGAGAGACACAGAGAGACAGACAGAGTGCTAGCAAGAAAGGGGTGGAGTGAGAGGGAGACACAGAATCTGAAGCAGGCTCCGGGCTCTGAGCCCGATGCGGGAATCCAACCCATGAACCATGAGATCATGACCTGAACTGAAGTCGGACACTTAACCGACTGAACCACCCAAGTGCCCCAAGCTCCAGCATCTCTAAAGCCTCGTTGCAGGAAACAGAAAACATGTACTTCTGCTTTTATGCCTTAATATCCCTCCTCTGAGACAGGGGATGTCTCTGGGGTAGGTTGAATGGGAAAAAGCCTTTGGGGTAAAAATAATTACAAAAATTAGCATCAACATATCATCCTGTTGTGTAGTGGGGTTCCTGGCCTTTCCTGGTGTCTGTGTCTTACCCAGGTGTCCAGAAAGACACGGGGCAGGGAGTCAGGAGACTGTGTGAGAGTCCTGACTTCACACTTCCAAGCTGTGCAATCATGGACAAGTCACCCTCGCTCTGCACATCAACTTCCTCAGGGTCTCAGAGTCAGAAAATGTATCACCAATGGACTCAAAGCTCATGCTGTGTTGTCAAAGATATTTAGGCAGGAGAGAAAAACATCTTCCAGATTCAATCAAAATGTAACTACCTCCAGTTGCAAGGCCGAATGCTTTAAAGAAAAAAAAAAACCTAGAGATATTATATTTGAAGCAATCCATGTATACTTTATTCCCTCTCATTTACCCCCACTGGCCAACCCAAATGAAAAAAGATACAAAGCACATTTCTGGCTTGACTATTGCCTGTTTAGATACAACCCACGGTGAAACGCCCATTTTCCCACTCAGCTGTATTCCTGTTTATTCCTGTTAACACATGGTCTCTAAAATTGGCAATGACTTTCTCTTTGTTAGTTTTACCTTCCTTTCGGGGGCCAGCCCAGACTCCTGGGTGGATTCATTTCCCATTGAATTACCAGAATAGGGCAGAATCTGATAGGAAGAAGTGTGTGGAAGAAAGCCCTGTTCCCAGGCCCTTCCACCAGGGGATTTGTCCTCCCATCCAGGCTGGGGGCTGTGGGGAAACTCAAACGGGACATCCTGTCCCCTCCACCAGCATTCTTTCCCCCACCAAGCAGCAGTATTGTCTTTTGTGCCGTCACACAGTTCAGACTAGGTGGAGCGGCCAGTATGGCATGGCCGGAAAGACCCCATGACAGAAATGCCCCCGTTCTCCCGTGCAGAAGCCAAGGGCCCGAGGGCACACCTTATTTGGGTGCCTCTGCCGGTGGTCCTTTTATTTATTTATTTATTTTAATTTTTTAATGTTTTACTTGTTTCTGAGAGAGAGAGAGACAGCGTGAGCAGGGGAGGGTCAGAGAGAGAGGGAGGTACAGAATCTGAAACAGGCTCCAGGCTCTGAGCTAGCTGTCAGAGTCCGACGCGGGGCTCGAACCCACGAACTGTGAGATCATGACCTGAGCCAAAGTCGGACGCTTAACCGACTGAGCCACCCAGGCGGCCCCCGGTGGTCCTTTTAAAAAAGAAATACTCCAGGAATGGGCTGAAACACCAAGCAAATTTAAACTGCAAGTCTCAGCAATTTCACTTTTGAGGATTTACATTAACCAGAAAAAAGGTACAAAAAGGGGCCCCGAAGACACACAGCTTTGCCAAGGACCAGCTTTCAGGCATAGGAGGAAGGGCAAGGTCCAGAGCAGCCATTTTTCTGTGTGGAGCAGTGTGAGTGCCTTGGCAGCCGCCTCAGCCACACGGTGTTGGGCCCGGCGTCTAGTCCTGAGTGTGGAGATATCTTTGACTCAGAGGTTGTTAAGATCTTCCACTTTCTAAATGTATGACCCTGGATAAATCGCTCAACCTCTATTTGAACCTCAATTTCTTCACATACAAAACGAAAGTAGTAAACCTACCTACCTGACAGGGTTGATTTGAGGCTTAATGAGAAAAAAATATATGTGTCTAAGGGTTTTTTAAAGCACAATATAAATATAAAGAGAGTTTTTCCTGACTTAGAATCTTTTGGAATAGAGCTGAAATAAATCCTTTACCTTCATCCTCTGCTAATTCAGGAATCCTGGACAAAAGGTCACCCACCCTCTGCTTGAATCCTTCCTATGATGGGAAACTTGCTACTCTTTCTTTTATGAAAATTACAATTATCACAAAACTTTATGATTTGAGTTTGCTTCCTTTAAGTCACAGCCACCACACACAAGCTCCAGAGTAAACGGGAAGAGTGGGTTTTACCCATCTAGTAATTGCAGAAGGATTACTATGTAGATTCAGTTGACCAGATGTTTACAGACATTTATTTCAAATTCTGAAGTGATTATATTCATCTTCCTTTTTTGAAGGTTAAGTGCATTTGCTTTGTTTTCATTATCAGAAATACATTAAAACTGGCTTAGGTGCAACGTTCAGAAAAATGAGAGGAAATGTAAACTCACAGATGTTCAAGGCAGTGTATCCACCATATAAACATGGAATAAAAAGTAGTCCTAGGACTACTTCCCTTTGGCTGTTGAATTTTTTTTAATGTTTATTTAGCTTTGAGAGATAGAGACAGAGCATGAGTGGGGGAGAGGGGGAAAGAGAGAGAAGGAGACACAGAATCAGAAGCAGGCTCCAGGCTCTGAGCTGTCAGCACAGAGTCTGATGTAGGGCTCGAACTCATGAACCGTGAGATCATGATCTGAGCCAATGTCAGACTCTCAACCGACTGAACCACCCTGGTGCCCTCACTTTGGCTATTTCGAGTGGGGGCTGTTTCCTGTGACTGGTAAAAATGAGGCAGAAAGTTTTGTCCATTTCTTTTTAGCCCAAAGAGTTCAATGAAACATAAACATATCAGAGAGATTCCTGACTTAGATCTCTGTGAGGAGTCCACCGGTATGTGTCCCCAAAGCCTAGAACTTTCTTTAGCTTTAGTTGTAGCACAGCGTAAATCGGTTTTATTTTTGGACTTAAGATTTGGCAAGCATGGGAAATTAAGTACTACCTTGGATACGTTTTACAGAGGGAAGCTAGGATTTTATGAGTGTTAGGGCTTATAGTTTCAATTTGTAATTAGTATGAACATGCAAAGGTCAGCCTAAAGAGACTCACACACCTGTGATCTGTAGATGGAAATGTTGGCAGACAGGGTTTTATGAATGGTTGTGCCACAGAGGTTCAAGTTCCCACATATGTATTGCATCAGTGACCTAAAAGGAATCATAGAGAGGACGTAGAAGAAATCAAGGGTGAGGAATCATCAGCTCAGAGGGACGTCATTGGCCTCGAGCCTCACAGAGGCTGAAAATGTCAGTCATCAACTGAATAGTGATTACCTTCTTCTTCTTTGTTAACAGAAAACTAAATCTGTTCAGAAATACATCAGATAGTTCTGGAAGCTAGGCCCCACTGAAGTCTCAAGGTGTAAACCTTGATGAGTCTAGGTCCAAAACTATAATTGCTTCCATTGTCAGTGATTGTTTTAAGATGAAGCATTTGACAGAATTCTGGCTAATGAATTTTAGGTCTGCAGGAAGGACTCCTAGGAAAGTTTTCCTCACTCTTAAAAATGGTGAAACCCAAGAGACTTTCTGATTCTGGCATTTGGATATTGCTGGGAAAGAATGTGATGCTTAGAGCTCTTGGAGCCACCTTATTCCCATGAGGGGACAAACCTGAGGGAAAGGCACCATGCTTAGGAGAATCTTTTTCATGTTAGGAAGATGGAAAAATCCTGAGTCCTGTACTATGTTCTGCTGCTGAACCAATCAAAGCTGGTACTGCCTCCCTATGGACTTATTATCATGAAAGAAAATAAGTCTATTTCTTATTTATGGAGTCATTTAGAGATGAGGCCATAGAGTGAGACTTCCTAGGTTCAAATCGTAACTTCACTGAAACTTTACTTAAATATTTTACATAATCAAAGGAAAGACTGTCAACATGAATGGTGGTCAGGCTGCGATGAACTGAGGCAGCAGTCGAGTCCTGCCTTCTTGGATAGGAAAGCTTCTGTTGTTACACAAGGCCACATCTCAATGGCTTAACACAACGAAATAGTACTTCTCACTTGTGTTACAGGTCCAGTGCAGGTCAGTAAAGGGGGTGTTGCTTCCCACGGTCTGCCTGCCATCTTATAGGAACGCCGTTTGGAGCATATGGTCTCCATGATTTCAAGGCAGAGGAAGAGAAGATGAAAGGGCCAAGCTGGTTCCTAAGTGCCTCCCACCCTCACACCCGTCCCTTCCAATCACATTCCCATTTGCCAGAGCTCATCCACATGGCTGTAGGGAGGGCTGGGAAATGTGTGTGGCTACTTGGGAAGCACTAATTGTTACTGCCATAGACACTAACCTAATTATGAGGATGGAGGGGTGGGGGAAGATGAAGAAAGGGTTGAAGTACAAAGGCTTTCTGCCAATCCTCACATTTATTAAAAAAAAAAAAAAAAAAGCGCCAACATCCAAAATACCCCAACCTACAATTATAATACTTTATTTTCTATGCAAGTCTTCACTTTCCCATTTGATCATCTTAGTACATCTTTGTAAGGAACAAATTAACTCATATTTAAGCTGCATATCAGAATTATATCTGCTGTCATTCTCTTTTTAATAACGAAGCTTGAATAATAGATGCACGGGCTATCATTGGAGAGATTGGCTCCAAATTCCTTGCTGGCATGAAATACAAAAGAACAAATGTATAGATTCACCATAATAATATGCAGATGTTTCAAATTGGTCAGGCCAATCTGGATGAAGCTTCTCTCAGTTTCTTAACACTTGGCAGTAAATAAATAAATAAATAAATAAATAAATAAATAAAAAGCAGGTAAGGAGGGGAAGGCCTGGGCTTCTTTCCATTCAGTACTTTGGGCAGAAGCCGGGACCATGCAGCTGTCAGAGCAGTCATCCCTGCTGTGCCTGCCAATTGGCCTGAACTTGAAAGGGAAGTGTTAACTTTATGGAGTGCAAGTCCATCCATCCTCTGCTTTTTCCTTCACTGAGGCTTTCAGCAGTGCTTGTTGGGGAAGAAAAGGTGGTTGTTTTATTCCTAATTGCACAGAGCAGCTGATCAGTGTCTGCATGACTTCTTGAACAATGAGTGTATTTCAGGCCTTCTTGCTGCTTGCTTACTTCCTTTAAAATTTAACAGATGTCAGTTGTGACACAAACACTTTCTCCCTAGGTGATGGATTAAGTCAAATTTCATTTTAGGCCTGGCACGAAAGCCATGCGATATTGTGTGTTCAAAGACCAATATTCTAAAAGAAAGAGGAAAAGAAAGGATAAACCATTTGGACTTAAATCCTGTGATAATGGAAGAAAAGCAATTTCCACCAAGGCATTGTTCTGGAAAGCTTTGTTGGCTTAGGGCGCCACCTAATGGGCTCCGTGGCAGATTACACAAGAACTGTTTCAAGTCAGAAGCGCCGTGGGCACAAAAGGCAATGTGTGTGGCTGTAAATGCAATTTATGCGGATTTCCATGCCCCGTGAGATTTTGGTCTTCAAGCTCTGGGTCTGCTTCTAATTAACTATGAAACCCTGTGCAAGCCTCTCAAGCTCCCTGAACTCCAGGATCCTCACCTTGAAGCCTTCTTTGTGGGACTGCCCAGAGGACTTAGAGAGGGTGTATGTGAAAGCGGGACATAATCCAAGGCTCAGGGACTCAGATGACTGCCGGTCATGATTTCATAATATCATGAGGCCCTATGTATTTTGTCTTCTTCCTTTTGGTAGAGATGTAGGTTCAGAAGTGTGTTTCCCAACAATGAGGAAAACATTAGCACAAGCATGAAAATAAATGGCAGTAGGCAGCAGTCCTCAAGGTTGGAGAGGTGATAGGAAATTGTGGGGACTGTAATGAACTGGACAACACTTGTCTGGTTTCAGGGGAATGTCCACTGTCAGCCCAGTCGATAATGGCCAGTTTCCCGTTTGCCAAAACCAACCCCACTTACCCATGTGCAATCTCCTGCTTCGTAAATTGTAAGTTTTTAAAACTCTACAGGACCTAAATAAGCCATTCGTGGGAACTGAATTCAGCCTGTAGGTCTCTAGCTTGTAAGCTCTACTGCTGTTCTACAGAAGCGTGAGAAGACAGGGTTCCTTGAATGAGCCTGCGCTCTGTGGGGGAGGGGAGTGCAACCTCCCATTACTGGGGAGGGCGCAGCGTGAATCTAGTGACAAGAATAGAAGCCAGTCTGAAATCACCATCGTACTGGCCCTGAGGTGAAAGACACAGCTAAGGAAGCCCCTCCCCTGTTATCAGTTGCCTCTTCCTGCTCTCCCTCCCTTTCTCTCTTGTTTCTTGGGACCAGTCTCCCTGAAGCACCAAGCCCCCCTGCTGAGCCCTTCCCAAGAGCCAGACAGTCATGGGCCAAAGGGAAGAGTGCCAGACTGGGAGTCAGACCCTGCAGACACTGTCACTTGGGGTGTGACCTGGGGCCGGACACTTCTACACCTCTAAGCCTTTGTTTCCTCATTTGTAAAGTGGGGAGACAGACATCTTCCCTGGTTTCTTCTCAGGATGGTCTGGGTTGAATGAGATTATGTGTGAGGCAGTACTTTGTGAACTTCAAAGTGCTGAACATTATTTGGCTATCTTAAAACTAGGCCATCTACCCTTGAACAATTCTTTCTTTTTTTTATATTTATTACGAGAGAGAGAGAAGGAGAGAGCCTTTTAAAAAAATGTTCATTTATTTATTTTGAGAGAGAGAGCTAAGGAGAGAGATAAGCCCAAGCAGGCTCCTCACTGTCAGAGCCCAACGTGGGGCTCAAATTCACAAACCATGAGATCATGACCTGAGCCAAAATCAAGAGTCAGATGCTCAACTGACTGAGCCACCCAGGCACCCCTTGAACAATTCTTACATGCTGAAAATACAGCATTAAGAACGGATCATCCATTTACTTAATCATTTGTTCAACAAATATTTACTGAGCAGTGACTAAGATAAACATGAATTTTCTTGTCACGGAATGTACATTCTGCTCAAGGAGGAGGTAGGGAACAAGAACAGAGATGAAGGAAGGAGGGAAAGGAAAAAAGGGAATGAGGGAGGAAAGGAAGGAGGAAGAAAGGAAAGAAAGAACCTTGAAATGGGCCACGATGAAATTATTTACACCACTAACACTGACAGACTACAAGTCAGGGTCCTTTCCAAGGGCTGATTGTTAAATATTTACCATCAACCACTGAACCCGTCTCAACAGCAAGGAGCTACAAGGCAGTTTTGAGCACAGCACAAAGATGATTTGCTATCCATCTGTCAAAGATCAGTCTCCCACCAGGTGGAGAAGAGACTGTAACCAGACACAGTGGCAGCAGGGCCGGGCTTGAAGGCTATGCCAGTGATCTAGGGTGGAGATGGAGGGGCTCAGATCACAACAGTGGTAGTGCAGCAAAGTGTGGATGGGTTCGGATAGGTACTGGAGCAGGGCGCGCAGCATCTGTTAACGGATTGATTAGCTGGGGGAGAAAGATGGAGCTGGACTGTAGCAGGGAGAAATCAGTAACGTGAGCCCTTACCAGCTGCCTCCCTACCCTATACTGAGCTTTGCGTTTATCACTCCCGTAAGTTGCTGGAGTAATGAAAGAAAGGGTAGAGAAGGAAGTGAGAATGGGAAATCTGAGAGAACAAGTCAGGAGTATGGTAAGAGTGCCAAAAAAGACAAGACATGAATAAACCATCTGATAGTTTGGGAAAGAGAAAGATTTGGGAAACAGCAGTTGCCCTAAAGAGGAGAGCCTTGAAGAAGGAGACAGATGATGAGTTTCTTTAGGGCTGATGGTAGATTCTATCATTCAACCCTTCCTGTATTGACTACCTTAGACTTGTGACTTTGTAGATACTCCTAATAAAAGCACAGAATATATTTCACCATAATCCCTCCTTATCATTATCCATGCAAAGTTCATCTATGGAGTTTTTCAGGAGACTGACAGTAATTATGAGTGCTATTACATACTCCTTTGTTTTACTGACATCTGGGATATTCTATTAATCTCATATAGCTTATTTTTCTCACTCTGGCAAATCTTGTAAAGAAAACCGGGGTGCCTGGGTGGCTCAGTCAGTTAAGCGTCCAGCTTTGGCTCAGGTCACAATCTTACAGTTCATGGGTTTGAGTCCTGCATTGAGCTCTGTGCTGACAGCTCAGAGTCTGGAGCCTGCTTCGGATTCTATGACTTCCTCTCTCTCTGCCCCTGCCCTGCTCACGTTCTGTTTCTCTCTCTCAAAAAAAAAAAAAAAAAAATGTTAACAATTTTTTTTGAAGAAAACAATGAGCTATTTCCCACCTATGTGTCAGTGCACATTCTAAATCACATTCTCAAAGTATCTTTATATTTACTTATTATTTTTTTAAGCTTTATTTATTGATTGATTGATTGATTTGAGAGAGAGAGAGTGAGAGAGAGTATGTGCACGTGAGCTGTAGAGGGAGAGAGAAAATCTTAAACAGGTTCCACACCTATCATAGAGCCTGACGCAGGGCTTCAGCTCACAACCCTGAGATCATGACCTAAGCCAAAATCAAGAGTTGGACATTTAACTGACAGAGCCACCCACGTGCCCTCCCCAAATTATTTTTACTATCAAAAGTATTTGGGCTCCATTGTGATCATCCAGTTTTTATCAAAGTGAAGTCTATTGATCAACTGTAACATAATCATAAAAATCATCTGGGGAACTTGCTACAATTACAAATATTCTTTCTTCTTTTCCTTCTTTCCCTTAACAAACAATTCTGCTAAAATGATTAGTTAGAACAGAGCAAGACAGGCATCTGCACCAGCAGCTGAGAGTCCGAGGAGGGAAAGTCTAGATGGCATAGTACTCAGAGTGGGTGACGGACCCAAACAGGGAAAGGACGACATCCATACAGAAGTGCCTGAGCTTGGGGAGCATTATGTCTGCACAGGGGTGTGGCCTGCAATAAGGTGACAGACTTTGAACTGGGTAAAGAGGTGCCCATTCAGAGAAGCAGCACGACATGGGTTTTTTGTTTTTGTTTTAATATATTCTTTTTATTTTTTTAATTTAATTTTTTTTTTACAAATAGTTTATTGTCAAGTTGGTTTTCATATAACACCCAGTACTCATCCCCACAAGTGCCCTCCTCCATGCCCATCACCCCCCTCTCCCCCCACACCCATCAGTCCTCATTTTGTTCTCAGCATTCAAGAGTCTCTCATGGTTTGCCTCTCTCCCTATCCCCCACAATTTCACCCCTTCTTCTCCCCCATGGTCCTCCGTTAAGTTCCTCCTAATCCTCCTATACTGCACGACATGGGTTTTAAAGCCCTAGTGGAGTGAAGCAGGCCTCTATGTTGGGGGGAATGTGGTCCAGAATGTGGATGCAGAGCTGAAGCAAGGTGAGAATTTATCCCCACAGAAGGGTGTCCTAATGTCCTGGGACAGGGTGTCAGAGCCCAAGTGTGGTGGAGAGGGCTTCTCAGAAAGGAGGTGGTGGTGTAGAAAAACCATATGATCATCTCAACAGACAGAAAAAGCAATTGGCAAAAATCTAATCTACTACCCATTACTAGTAAAAACTCCTAGAAAACTATAGGTGGGAATTTCCTCAAACTGATAAAGGACATCTATTAAAAAACCTGTACTTGACACCATACTTAATGGTGAAGACTGAATGCTTTTCCTCTATCATCAGAAACAAGATAAGGATGTCTGTTCTCACCACTTGTGTTTAGCATTGCATTGGAGGTCCTGGAGCACACAATCAAAAAAAAGAAATAAAAGGCATTCAATGTGCAAAGAAGTAAAAATTATCTTTATATAATAGCTGACATCATCATCTATGTAGAAAACCCAGTGGAACCCACAAAAAAAGTTAGGAGAATAACTGATTTTAGCTAAGGTTGGCAGGATAAAAGATCAATATAAATATCAAGTGTATTTCAGTAAGCAAATAACAATCAGTAAACAATCAATTAAAATTTTAATTTTAAATATATCACTTAAAATAGCATAAAAATATGAAATACTTAGTGCTAAATCTGATAAAATATGTGAAAAATTTGTACACTATAAATTATACATATTGCTGAAAGACATTAAAGACCTAAATATATGGAGAAATATACCTCCTTGATAGATTAAAAGACTCAACATTGTTAAGAAGTTAATTATCTCCAAAATAATTATGTATTCAAGATAATCTCATCAAAACCCCAGCAGAAATTTTCTAAAAGTTGGCAAGCTGACTTTAAGATTAAAATGGAAATGCAAAAGACCTACACTAGACAGAATGACCTGGGGAAAGAACTAAGTTAGAGGGTTAACACTACGTCATGTCAAGACTTATTACAAAGCTAAAGTAATCAAAATAGTGTGGTATTGATATCAAGTATTGACAAAGAAGTCAATGAAATGCAACAGAAAGCCCAGAAAAAGACCTCCACTATGAGCCGCTGAACCTTTTTGTTTTTACAAAGGTGCAAATGCAATCAATGTAAAAGGGATGGTCTTTTCAACAAATGGTGTTAGAATAACTGGATATTCATATAAAAAATAAAATAATAATAGTAAAAACAACAACAACCCCTACTTCATGCCACTTATAGAAATAAAGTGAAAATAGGTTATGGACCAAAATGTAAAATCTAAAATTATTAAAATTCCAGAAGAAAACATAGGAGAAAATCTTCATGAACTTGGGTTAGGCAAAGACTTCTTAGATATAACACCAAAAGTATGATTCATTAAAGGACAAATTAATACGTTGGATCTCATCAAAATTTAAACTTCTGTTCTTCAGATGACACTGTTAGGAAAATGATAGGGCACCTGGGTGGCTCAGTCAGAAGCATCTGACTCTTGATTTTGGCTCTGGTCATGATCTCACAGTTTGTCAGAGCCCTGTGTCTGGCTCTCTGTTGACAGTGCAGGGCCTGCCTGGGATTCTTTTTCTCTCTCTCTCTCTCCCTGCCTGGGATTCTTTCTCTATTTCTCTCTCTTTGCCCCTTCCCTTCTCACCCTCACTCTCTCTCTCAAAATAAATATATACACTTAAAAAAAAGAAAATAAGAAAACAAGCTAGACTGGGAAAAAAAATATTTGCACAGAATATGTCTGATAAGAGACTTGTATTCAGAATAAAAAACTCTCAAAATGCAATGACAAAAAAGAAACAATCCCATATAACAATGGGAAAAAGATTTAAACAGAACTTTTCCAAAGAAAACATATAAATGTCCAAAAACACAGAAAGTGATGGTCACAATAACTAATCATTAGGAAAATGAAAATTAAGATTACTACACATCTCTTTAAAAAGCTAAATTATAAAGACTAGCCATACAAGGGTTGGTGAGGATATAGCAGAATCAAAACTCTCCTACCTGCCAGTGGAAGTGCAAAATGGAAAATAGTTTGTTAGTTACTTAAAAAGTCAAATGTACATCTAACTATTGATTCAGCCATTGCACTCTTAGGTATTGACCCATGAAAAATAAAAATGTATTTCCAAACAAAGACTTACACAGAGCTCTAACAACAACTTATTTGTTTGTGAAAGCTCCCAGCTAGAAACAACCCAAATGCCCATCAACAGGGAAGTAAAGAAATTTCAGTATAGCCATACAATGAAATATTATTCTTTTTTTTTTATGTGACTTGGAGATGGGTTAATTTAATTTATTTAATTTAATTTTTACAAATAGTTTATTGTCAGATTGGTTTCCATATAAGACCCAGTGCTCATCCCCACAAGTGCCCTCCTCCATGTCCATCTCCCCCCTCCCCCCCAAATCCATCAGTCCTCAATTTTTGTCAGCATTCAAGAGTCTCTCATGGTTTGCCTCTCTCCCTTTCCCCCATCATTTCCCCCCTTCTTCTCCCCCATGGTTCTCCCTTAAGTTCCTCCTAATCCTCTTATACGTGAAAACATATGGTATTTGTCCTTCTCTGCCTGACTTATTTTGCTCAGCATAACACCCTCAAGGTCCATCCACGTTGCTACACATGGCCAGATTTCATTGTTTCTCATTGCCATGTAGTATTCCATCATATAGATAAACCACTTCTTCTTGATCCATTTGTCCGTTGATGGACACTTAGGCTCTTTCCGTGTTTTGGCTATTGTTGAGAGTGCTGCTATGAACATTGGGGTACATGTGCTCCTATGCCTCAGCATTTCTGTATCCCTTGGGTAAATTCCTAGCAGTGCTATTGCTGGGTCATAGGGGAGTTCTATTGT
>NW_024081006.1:485832-649559 GCF_003009895.1 Hyaena hyaena
GTTCATCACATTGAAGATCTCCTGCCATTCCTTTCTGGCCTGCCACGTTTCAGTAGATAGGTCTGTCACCACTCTGATAGGTTTCCCTTTGTATGTGAGGGCCCTTTTCTCCCTAGCTGCTTTCAAAATTCTCTCTTTGTCCTTGTATTTGGCCATTTTCACTATGATATGCGTGCATAAGATCGATTCAAGTTATGTCTGAGGGGAGTCCTCTGAGCCTCCTGTATTTCCACATTTACTTCCTTCCCCAGGTCAGGGAAGTTCTCTGCTATAATTTGTTCCAGGACTCCTTCAGCACATTTCCCTCTCTCTTCCTCTTCTGGGATTCCTATGATACGGATATTGTTGCATTTGACCGTATCGCTGAGCTCTCGAACTCTTCTTTCATGTTCCTGGATCTGTTTGTCTCTTTTTTTGTCAGCTTCTTTTTTTTCTATAATGGTATCTTCTACATCACTTATTCTCCTTTCTGCCTCTTCAATCCGTGCATTGGAGGCCTCTAATTTATTATGTATCTCATTGATCGCATTTTTAAATGCTTCATGCCTATTTTTATTTTCCATTCTGTCTGTAGCCATAGTTTCTTTGATGTCCCCTATGTTTTTTTCAAGCCCAGCTATTAATTTTACCATTATTATTCTAAAATCTTGTTCAGTTATGCTGCTTATATCTGTTTTGAGCTATGTCTTGTTAGTTTTAAAAGCTTGTTATGCTCTCTGCACCTGTGAGTGCTGCTGCACCAAAGAAGACTCTTTGACTTTCCAGGGCCTATCCTTTCAGAAAGTGTTCTTTGAATGTTATCTCTTGGTCTCTCTTGTTGAGATTTGGTTATTTTATTTTCCTACTTGTAGTGGTATTTGGGACTCTCCACCATGTGTACTTTGGCTTGTTTCTTGAGATAGCCCTGGAGAAGAAAACAGACAAACACACAGGGAACAAAGGCACACAAACGCACAGACAACTCCAACAAACACGCAAAGTGAAAGGGAAAATGAAAAAGTAAACAGAAAAGAGGGAGGAGGGAAGACGAATAATAAAAAATAAAAATACATTTAAAAAATGAAGAAAAAAAAAGGAAAAGAGAAGAAAGCCAATAGACAAAGAACAGTTTAAAGCATATAACCACATTTCCCAGCTACAAATAAATAGCTGGGTGTATGCAATGCTGGTTGAAGAGCACAAAGAAAGAGAGAAATGACATGGCGGGGATGAGGCGAATTGGAAATGAAATGAGCAGGCAGAAGGCATAAGAAGCTTTTATCAAAGAGTGAAAGAGTGGAATATGGTTGAAGAGGCAAAAGAAATGACGATGGTGTTATCCAGAGAAACTATATAGTCTGATTACTCCAGAGAGAAAGAGATGAATAGGTTGGTAGGTGTAGAATCTACATCTAGAGAATGGATTAAATGTGACTGTTTAAGCAAGCCAGTGACCAGAATTGGTCTTACCCCGGCTCCGGTAAAAGAAAAAAAAAAATGAGGAGGGCAGCTCTCTAGCAGTGATGGGCGTGGTTTGATCCATTGCGTCCTATGGGAGTCCTGCCTTGGCAGTTGTGGGGAGGAGAGTGGCGGTGCTCCAGTCCCTTCTTGAACCAAGCGCTGCAACTCACTTTTCTGGGTGTGTAAACTCCTTGTGCTGGGGGTGCAGCCAAGGTAGGCCATGCTCTATATTCCAGGCCAGGTCTCCTTTCCAGATCCCAGTCCAAGCGCCCCACTGAAATTGCTGGAGACACAAACTCGAAGGCGACCCCCTCAGGACAGTCCCAAGCTCTTGCCTTCCCCCTGGGGATTGAGCCAGAAGCCGCTGCTCCCGTCTCCTCCAGGTCTGGTTGGCGAGTGAGGCGCAGTTTACCCGGTGTTCGCCTGTCCACGGTCAGCTGGACAGCAGGAAACCGGGTTTCTCTGTGTCTTGTCTCCTGAAATACGAACTCGCGGACAAATCTCCCAGGTTTAAGCCCTTTGCCTCCTCTCTGGGATCCAGCCGAGCCAGAAGCACAAAGGCGCGGCTGCGGTGGGTCCCTTCCAGGTCGGGCTGGCGCGCAGGGAGCAATTTCCCCGGGGGTTGCCTGGGACGAGTGTGTCCAGCCTAGGGTCAGCTGGAGAGTGGGAAACAGGGTCCCTCTGTGTCCCGAGCGGAGGTTTTTCTGTTCCCCAGCGGCAGGGACAGTGTCTCGAGCAGTTTTGGCCCTCTCTTTCCCCTCTAAACTCCCTGCAGAAGGGGATCGCCCCCGTCCCTCTGTGTCTCTGGTCCCAGCCGGATTTTATCTTCCCCAGTTCGCACTCACGCTAGAGGGTTTTCTCAGTGGACTCTGTCTCCTTTTCCTCCCAAACTCCTGGATTCTGTAAGGGTTCCTATGGCTTCAGACCTTCTCCGTGTGAGAGATGGGAGCGAGTGCAATGTACGGAGTTCCCAACTTCTCCACCATCTTGCCCCCTCCCAATGAAATACTATTCAACAATAAAAAGGCGCGTTCAAAAACATGGATGAATGTCCAAGTAATTATGCAGAATGAAAGAAACCAGGAAATAAAAGAATATGTCCAGTATTATTCCATTAATGGAAACCTCTAGAAAATACGAACTAATCTAGAGGACAGAAAGCAGATCAACAGCTGTCTGAGGACGGAGGGTACACAGACAAAGAGATTCCAAGGCACACAGGAAACTCTTTTGGGTGATGGATACGTTCACTATGTTGATTATGGTGACGGCTTCACGGGTAAATGCATATATCAAAACATCCCAAACTGTACCCTAAATACATGTTTATTTTATGTCAATTATTCCTCCAAATGCTGTTTAAAAAAATAAGCTCAGATTAATTCAATAATTAAGAGTCTGACAGAAGGAAAATCAATTAGGATTTTGCTTGTTGTTGGAAAATAAATAGAGCCAACTGGGTAAAAATTTGCTGTTCAACCCAATTAAATGTCAGTGAAAAACGGGAGCTGATTCGAATGTTTGCCATTTGTGCAATGGTTTTGTACAGCATGAAACTACAAGTTAAAATACCATGCAGGTATTTTAAAAATCATCGTGAAAATGTTTATTGTTTAATGCTAGAGAAGATTGAAAATTGTGCCTAACCCTTTGACTATGTGTGCATTTTAATCAAGATCTGGAAAAATAAACGGACAAATAAAAGAGTTTATGTGTTAAGGTGATGGGACTTGTGGGTGACCACTTTCTTCTTACTATTAAAACTAGGGAAACAATAAGTAATTAGTAAAAAAACAGGAGTGAAATATTTTTTAAAAATTTTTAAAAATATTTTTAAAATTTATTTCTAGGAGAGAGAGAGAGAGAGAGAGAGAGAGAGTGTGAGCAGGGGAGGGTCAGAGAGCGAGAGAGATACAGACTCTGAAATAGGCTCCAGGCTCTGAGCTGGCAGTCAGCACAGAGCCCGACGCAGGGCTCGAATCCACGAACCGCGAGATCATGACCTGAGCGAAAGTCGGACGCTTAACCGACTAAGCCACCCAGGCGCCCCAGGAGTGAAATATTTTTAAAGCTATTAATTTTACATCAAGGCGATTAACTCCTAATTATTTTTCTACATGATTAAAAACCAAACAGATGATTTAGGGAGCAAAATCAACACTTTTTGAGGAGTTCAGATAATCAGGCAATTGATTGCATCTGCAAATGAAGCCCTAGATATTGATTTTACAGGAAGGCTTTCCCGGGAATGATGTAACCCAACAGTAATGACAACTGTCATTAATACCAAAAGGCTCGAGTGAAATATTATTCAGAGTAAGGCTAGACTGAAAATATTATTCAGAGTAAAGGTTGGACCACCACTGATTCTTTATTAAGGCTTTTCCACTGAAAAGCCAAATTTTTGTAGAGCGCTAAGGTAGGGCTTGAGACCAGGCATCACAAATCTGTAAATTTACCACTTAGGCTTTTTAAAACTTTTGCACTAGGACTCCTGGTCTCCTGAGTGCCATGGCAACGCCAATCGGGGGGGGGGGGGGGGGAAGAGATAAAATTCCCCTTGGCTGAACCTTTGTTCCTGTCATTCCTGGGGCCCCCTAGGTGTCCATTGAGGATGATAAAAACTACAGTTCACAAAGGCAATTTGCATTCATTCCACAAGCCCTCCGGGAACACCTACTTGTGCCCTTGCATGCTGGGCGTATTACAACGAATAACACACAGTTGCTGCCCTAGAAGAATTTACAGAGAAATAGAGGTACTACAGGTGGTGTGAAACTGCAAAGTGCATATAAACGTTAGCTTAATGTGATCTTTTTAACATCAAATACTTTTTATTTCTTCTGTTTTTACATTCTTATTGTAGAAAATTCAAACAATTCAGAAAAGGAGAAAATTTAAAAATCCCTGAAATCCTAGAATCAAGAAGTAAATATCACTGACACTGGTGAACACCTTCCCACTTACACATTCATGCATTAAATACATGGGAATCATACTCCAAATGCTATTTTTCAGTTCGCCTCTTCTAAGCAGCAATGTGTAGTAGATCTCCTGACATGTTTCTGTACATCTTTTTAAAAATATGATGTTAGCTATAATCCTTATCACTAGTTGAAGTCAAAATGCCTTGGCAAGTCATAAAAGTCTGCACTTCCACCTTATCATGTAGGTAATATCTGTCTTTTGTCCCAGGGTGAAAGGAACTCTGACCTTGGAACTGAAAGGCCTTGGTTCTTGTGCTGACCTTGTTTTGACCCTGGGCCATCATTTAAACCTCCAATAAGTTTTAACTTTTCTCTTCTGTAAAACAAGAGCGGTGTTTATTCTGCCTGTCTTTTCTCATTCAGTAAAAAAGCCTCAGTGCCTTCGTCTAGCTATACTTTCTGCGAAAACTGTGCTAGGAACAGAGAGGAAACAACAGACCACTCCTTAACCTTCAGGATACTACAGGCCAGTGAGAAACAGAGATAGAAAAAAAAAAAAAAAGAAAATTATAAAACACTGTGTCAAGGGCTCCTGCTACTCCATGGCCTGTTCTCAACCTAGCTTCCACAGTGGCTTTTCATGTGTCAGCCAAATCATGTCACTGCTTTACTCAAAATCTCTTCCGTGGCTCTGACCTACAGAGATTTTCTACTCTTTTCTTTTTTAAATGAGCAGGAGGCAAAAGTTTATTAGGGTTTAAGTTAGAAAGGAAGAATAGTAGGAAAGCTCTCTTTATAGAGAGGGGACATTAGAAAGTGAATACCCCTCACCTGCAGCTTTCTGCTTGAAGTTCTGTTCTGACCATCCTATTTAAAATTAAAACCGTCTCTCCTGCCACATTCTGGATCCGCCTATCACTCTGCTCTATTACCACTCCCTAATGTACTATATATACACCTCACTCTCTACTCTGCTTATGGCCCTTGTCCTCTACTAGGAGGTAAGCTCTACAAGGGCAGACATTTTTGTTTGCTTTGCTGATATTTCTGTAGCGTCCAGAACGATGTTTGGCATAGGAGATGGCGAATAAATGTTTGTTGAATCAACTGGACAAAGCTGAAGAGAGGGGACTAGAGATAAGGGTTGCCTCATCACACAGCATCAGGCATCAGCCTTCACACTATGTCCATGGTATCTTCTGAAACTGTGTAATGCAGGGGCTGCACAACTCCATGTGAGGACTCAAAACAACCATGACATTACAATGTCAAAGAACAGAAATTATTAAATGAAAATATTTTTCTCATAATAAAAACATACAAAAATTTAAAAAAAAATCACCCCAAATCCTTCAACCTAGAGGTAATACTTCCATTAACTTTTGCCAAACATCCTTCTAGACAATTCTCTATGCATATGTACACATATAAACCTTCATTTTACATAACTGGCATCTCATATGCCAAAATGGCTTTTGGCATAATGTAACACAATAGTGTTATGATAAATTCTCCATGTCAATAAGTACGTATCTATATCACTTCTTTAAACCATGGGTCTGTAAATTAAGGCTTATAAACCAAATCTGTTTTTGTTTTTTTAATAGTAAAGTTTTACTGGAACACAGCCATGCCCATTCCTTCACACATTGTCTATGGCTGCTTTCATGTTACAATGGCAGAGTTGATTGTTTGTGATAGAAGCCATATGATCCACAAAGCCTTCAATATTTACTGTCTGTCCTTTTACAGAAGAGTTGGCCAATCCTTGCTTTGTGAATGAGTATTAAACAGTGTAAAAATACCTTAACTGAATTAGTCCCTTACTAGCACACACGCATTTAGCTTGTTGCCAATTTTTGTTGATGAAAGAGATCATATATACATTTTGCGACACGTATCTAGTATAAGAATAAATTCCTAGATCAGTTTCTTGAGCCACATTAACTTTTCCATGTTTGCTAACAGATTAATGTCCAAAATATGTAAGGAATCTAATCAGTAGTAATAACAATGACAACAACTACTACCCAAAGACCCTAAATAGACAGTTCTCAAAATGAAGACATACAAAGACAACAGGTATATGAAAAGGTGTACAACATCACTAACAATCAGGGAAATGCATATCAAAGCCACAATGCTATATATCACCTCACACTATTAGAATGGCTAACATCCAAAAGTTAAGAAATAACAAGTGTTGGTGAGGGTGTGGAGCAAAGGAAATCCTTGTTTGTACACTGTTGGTGGGAATATAAGTTGGGGCAATCATTATGGAAGATAATATAGATTCCTCAAAAAATTAAAAATAGAACTATTGTATGTCCAACAATCCCACTCTGGGTATATATATCCAAAGAAAATGAAATCAGTATCTTAAAAGGATCATCTACACTCCCACGTTCATTGCAGCATTATTCTCAACGGCCAAGGTATGGAAATAGACAAAATGTCCCATCAACGTATGAACAGATGAAAAAATGTGGGGTGTGTGTGTGTGTGTGTGTGTGTATATGTATATGTATATATAAAATGAAATATTATTCAACTTTAAATAAGGCAGCAATCTTACCATTTGTGACAGCATGGATAAACCTGGCAGACGTTATGCTAAGTGAAATGAGCCAGACACAGAAAGACTGGTGGTTGCCATAGGTTATAAGGTGAAAGAAATGGGAAAATGCTGGTCAAAGGGTACAAACTTTCCATCATAGAAGAGTAAATTCTAGAGTTCTCATATCTAATATGATGACTATCATTAACGATACTGGATTGTATATTTGAGATTCACTAAGACAGTAGATCTTAAGGGTCCTGATCACACATAATAAAAGTATGAGAGGGGAGGGGCGCCTGGGTGGCTTAGTCGGTTAAGCGTCTGACTTTCGCTTAGGTCATGATCTCGCGGTTCGTGGGTTCGAGCCCCGCGTCGGGCTCTGTGCTGACTGCCAGCTCGGAGCCTGGAGCCTGTTTCAGTCTGTGACTTCCTCTCTCTCTGACCCTCCCCTGCTCACGCTGTCTCTCTCTCTCTCTCCTAGAAATAAATAAAACATTAAAAAAAAAAGTATGAGAGGGGATAGACATATTAATGAACTGGATTGTGGTAATCATTTTATAATGTATGTGTATGCTAATTAAATCATCGGTTGTACACCTTTAAAAAATCACACTGTACAACTTAAAGAGATATGATTTTTTATTTGTCAATCACACCTCAAGAAAGCTAGACAAAACTGATCAATTAATCCAATTTGTGTTAAAAAATGAAAATAGAAAAAATAATTGCAGTAGAAAGAAATTTCAAGGAAGTAAGAGTACAGGAAATATTGAAAATGGTTTTATTGTGTTATAGAGAATATCAAGGGATGAAGTTGGCTTGAGATTGCTCTAGAAAATATTTTCATAATGAAAATTCATCCACTTTAGAGATGAGATTTCTCTAGACCTAGAGCTAGACTAATAGCTTTCTTCTCATTGTCTGACTTTTTTCATTAGCCCTTTTCCACAAGATTTCTGGGATCTCTGGAATCACCAGGGCCCCAAGGAAAAGGAAAATGGAGTCTATTTTCTATCAGTTGCTCTGTGCAGAATTTGTTTTACAAGTAAGTGGCAGCCAATTTTAATAATCCTTACACTGACTTCTACCTTAGGCCTTATACTTCTTTCTAAGAGTTCCAAAGAGGTGGCCATTGTTGTACCATTTTAAAGCCTTTTTACAGTGTAAATTTAACAGCAAATAAGAAAATATTTTACTATTTAATGACACAATCTTACATGTGAGTTTTGTTTATAGGCCAAGTTATTTTCACTAATCTACTATATTTCTTTATGAGGTTTTTGGTGAGGATTTTATGTTTTGCCAATTTGTCTTATTTTTATTAGAATATTCTGTTTATGGAAGACTTCCTATATCAACAACAAAATAAACAAACAAAAGGAAAACAAACAAGAGACAGATAAAATACAAATACCCCAAACCAGCCATAGCCTCTATGATATGCAGACACCAGTGTACAAATACCAGGAGTAAAATACATCCATTTTCTTTTTATTTTTACACCTCCCTACCATCTCATTAAAAGACATTGTTCCCAAAGTTAAATTATAAACTGAAGGACATATGGGAGGTAGGAAGTAGAGAAGGAAAAGTATAGAACCAATAAAGCAACATCTCAAATAGCATGAATGATCCTGTTACCTTTTTACCTCCCTACTCAGGACAGAACTTAGGCCAGGGATACAAATTCCAAGAAAGATCAGTAAAAATCAAATAAACAAAAATGACTGCCTGGAATGACTGTAGTCATACATGCAAAATTTGGTTTTCTTTAAAATAATTTTTTAAACGCTTATTTATTTTTGGGAGACAGAACGAGCAGGGGAGGGACAGAGAGAGGTAGAGCATCTGAAGCACACTCCAGTGAGATCATAACCTGAGCCGAAGTCAGATGCTTAACTGACTGAGCCACCCAGGTGTCCCCCAAATTTGGTTTTCTTAAGAGAGAAAAAACAATTTGACACTGAGCTTCGTGAGGCAGGCGTATTGTATTATCTCTACATCACGAACACTTAGTAAAGAATCAGTGTAGCTCTTTTTTTTTTAATATTTGAGAGGGTACTTTATTTTTTTATTTTTATTTTTTTACAAATAGTTTATTGTCAAGTTGGTTTCCATATAACACCCAGTGCTCATCCCCACAAGTGCCCTCCTCCGTGCTCACCTCCCCCCTTCCCCCCACATCCATCAGTCCAGTTTGTTCTCAGCATTCAAGAGTCTCTCGTGGTTTGCCTCTCTCCCTCTCCCCCAGTATTTCCCCCCTTCTTCTCCCCCATGGTCCTCCGTTAAGTTCCTCCTAATCCTCCTATACGTGCAAACATATGGTATCTGTCCTTCTCTGCCTGACTTATTTCGCTCAGCATAACACCCTCAAGATCCATCCATGTTGCTACACATGGCCAGATTTCATTCTTTATCATTGCCATGTAGTATTCCATGGTATAGATAAACCACATCTTCTTGATCCATTCGTCCGTTGATGGACACTTAGGCTCTTCCCATGTTTAGGCTATTGTTGAGAGTGCGTGCAGCTCTTCTTTGAATAAATGAATGGGTGAGTGAAAACAAACCAACCATGAATGCCTAAGTAAAAATGTCTGTCATTTTAAAAATATCTGGAAGTCATTTGTCTAGATAGCTCAGTAGTTCTCAATCACGGCTACACATTTAGGGAGGTTTTTTTTTTCGGTCAACTTTTAATCGCTATATTATATATAGAAAGGTACACATACCTTGGGGAGCTTTTAAAAACTGCTGCCCCTTAGAATGGTTAAAATTAAAAAGACTGACAATACCTACCATTTGTGGCCAAAACGTAAAACAACTGAACATATATCGCTAATGAAAATGCAAAATAACACAACTACTTTGGGAACCAGTTTGGAAGTTTCTTGTAAAGTTAAACAGATACTTAGCATATGATCCAGGAATTCCATTCTTAGGTATTTACTCGAGAAGTGAAAACATATAGCCACACAGAAACTTTAAGATGAATGTTCATAGAAGCATTACTCACAACAGTCTATACCTGGAAACAGCCTAGATGCCCATCAAAAGGCAAAGGGAGAAAAAAAACGTGGCACCTTCCATAGATGAGAATACTTAAGAGCAGTAAAAAAGAATAAACTGCTAAAATATGTTAACACTATGAAGACTTTCATAAGCATTATACTGAGTGAAAAGATCCAGGCTGCTTGATTCCATTTATGGAATTCTAGTACTTATAGTGTCACAACAAGAAAATACAGTGAACCAATCTTCATAACTTAAGTTTAGCAATGGATTCTTAGATATAATAGAAGCATAAAAAGCAATGACAAAATATTGATAAATCAGATTTCATTAAAATTAAAACTTTTGTGTATCAAAGGATATTATCAAGAAAGTTAAAAATCCAATCTACAGAATGGGAAAAAATATTTGCAAATCATCTCTGATAAGAGACTATCCAGAAAAATATACATGTGTACTTATATGTTAATATATCTGTACCTATATCTATCTATATATTGTGAGAGTCAGGGAGAGAGATTAAAATTTTTTTTTATTTGAGAGAGAGCATGACCTGGGGAGAAGGGTAGAGGGAGAGAGAATCCCAAGCAGATTCCACACTCAGCACAGTGCCTGATGAGGGGCTTGATCCCAGAATACTGGGATCATGAACTGAGCTAAAATCAAGAGTCAGATGCTCAACCAACTGAGCCACCCAAGTGCCCTAAAAAAGGAATTTTTAGCAACTCAAAAGTAAAAACAGAAACAGACAAATTTAAAAATGGGTAAAGGACTGAATAGACATTTTTACAAAGAAATAAAAATGGCCAACATGCACATGAAAAGATTCTCAGTATCATTACACATCTGATAAACTATTATCCAAAATATATAAACAGAACTCTTAAAACAAGAAAAAAAAAACAACCAATTAAGAAATGGGTCAAAGCACTTTTCCAGAGAAGATATCCAGATGGCGAGTAGACACATTTAAAGATGCTCAACATCACTCATCATCAGAGAAATACAAATCACAATCACAATGAGATACTATTTCATACCTCAGAATGGCTAAAATGAACAACTTCAGGAAACAACAGATATTGGTGAGGATGTGGAGAAAGGGGAATGATTTTGCATTGTTGGTGTGAATGCAAACTGTTGTAGTCACTCTGGAGAACTGCATGGAGGATCCTCAAAAAATTAAAAATAGAACTACCCTATGACCCAGCAATTGCACTACTAGGTATTTATCCAAAGTTATCCAAAGGATACAAAAATGTTGATTCAAAGAATCACATGCACCCCAATGTTTATGGCAATGCTATCAGTAATAGCCAAATTATGGAAAAAGCCTAAATGTCCACTGACTGATGAATGGATAAAGATATATACACACACACAATGGACTATTGCTTGGCTATGAAAAAGAATGAAATCTTGCCATTTGCAACCATGTGGGTGGAACTAGAGTATATTATGCTAAGTGAAATAAATCAGAGAAAGACAAATATATGATTTTACTCATATGTGAAATTTAAGAAACACAACAAATGAACATAGGGGAAGAGAAAAGTTAAGATAAAAAACAAACTGAGGGCTGCTGGAGGGAAGATGGGGGGAATAGGCTACATAGGTGATGGGCATTAAGGAGGGCATCTGTTGGGATGAGCACTGGGTGTTAAATGGAAGTGATGAATCACTGGGTTCTACTTCTGAGACCAATACTAGACTGTATGTTAACTAACTTGAATTTAAATTACAAGGAAAAAAAAAAAAAAGAAATGGGTCAAAGACCTAACACACACCTCTCCAAAGATATACAGATGGCAAACAAGCATATAAAAAAGATGTTCCACCGTATCCTATGTCATCAGGGAAATGCAAACTAAAACAAGATCTCACTACACATCTATTAGAATGGCCAAAATCTGTAACACTGACAACACCAAATGCTGACAAAGATGTGAAGCAGCAGGAGCTCATTCATTGCTGGTGGGAATGCAAAGTAGTACAGCCACTTTGAAAGACATTTTGGGTTTTTTTTTTTTTTTTTTTTTTACAAAACTAAACATACTTACTATAATCCAGCAACTGTACTTTGTGGTATTTATGTGAATGAATAAAAAACGCTGTCCACATCAAAACCTGCACATGTATTTCTAGCAGTTTTATTTATTATCAAAATTTGGAAGCAACCAAACATCCTTCAGTAGGTGAGTGGATAAGCTGTGGTACATTCAGACAATGGAATACCATTCAGTGCTAAAAAGAAATGAACTATCAAGGCATAAAAAGATACAGAAGAAACTTAAATGTGTATTACTAGTGAAAGAAATTAATCTGAAAAGGCTACATACTGATTATTCCAACCATATAAAATTCTGGAAAAGGTAAAACCATGGAGAAACCAAAAAGATCAGTGGTTGCCAGGGGTTGAAGGTGAGGACGGGGTTCGAGATGTGAATAGGTAGAGCACAAAGATTTATAGAGCAGTGAAAATACTCTGTACATTATGATGGGCTCATGTCTTTATACGTTCGTCCAAACCCACTGAATGTACAACACCAAAAGTGAATCCTAAAGAAAACTATGGACCCTAGGCAATTATGATTTGTCAAGGCAGTTGCATCAGTTCTAACAAACTGCTCTGTTGGGGGATATGATAATGGCAGAGGCTAAGTGTAGATGGAGGCAGAGGGTATATGGGAAACTTCTGTATCTTCCTCTCAGTTTTGCTCTGAACCTAAAATTGTTCTTAAAAAAAAGTTGTCTTCAAATAAGGCTTTTTTTAGAAAAAGTAAAATTGTACACACACACACACACACACACACACAGACGTGAAAAGAAAAAATTATTTAGTGGTTTAAACCAATATTCAATTTAGTGGTTACCTCTTGTTGAGAAGGAGGGTGTAGTCAGAGAGGACCTAGTCTAAGTTAATGCAATGTTCTCTTTCTTAAGCTAATTTGAGTATTTATTATTATTCCTTAAAGGTTACTTACTTAACAATTTTTTAAAAAAGGTATTATTTTTATACGTTTTTATGAATTATATGTAAAAATTTTAAATACACACACAATCTAAATATGCCCAAGATTGTCTCTGGAACTTGAGTTTTTAAAACATATCAATAACAGTATTCATTTGCCATTAATATTCTTGAGGAGGAGGCATATTAATTCCAAGATGGGAAAAGAAGCAATGACAGGCCATGTTTCTTTAAAGCCCATGAGTAGTATACTGAATTTTTCTAAGTGGGCCAAAGGTAGAGTTCCTCCCTCCAGGTGGGAAGTATGGGATCTCTGCCTCCATAATGTCCACTCTGCACCTACCCAGCTGAGCCCCAGCTCATTACCCTTGGCTTGCCTGCACTTGGCCTCAGAATTCAACTTTTCTTCTGCAGTCACTCTCTTTCCCCTTCCCATTCATTTTTGGCCATGTCTTGGCTTTCAGACCTCATTCAATCCACTTTTTAGCCTGTTCATGAGTCTCCCTTGCCTTTGGACAACTGACATTCCTGAGCACAAGCTTGGCAGGAAAAGATTAATTATGCCAACAAAATCCTTTATGAAGGAGTATAAATCCAACTATCCCCAAACTTGGGTAGCCAGAGATGATATACTGAGAGATCTTCCTCTGTGGCAACATTCCTCAAAGTGAGTATGGCAAAGATTGGAATCCTGTTAGGGACATGTTAAAAATGCAGATTACTGGAGCGCCTGGGTGGCTCGGTTAAGTCAGCTAAAACGTCCGACTTCGACTCAGGTAATGATCTCATGATTCGTGGGTTCGAGCCCCGTGTCGGGCTCTGTGCTGACAGCTGGCTTAGAGCCTGGAGTCTGCTCCAGATTCTGTATCTCCCTCTCTCTGACCCTCCCCTGCTCACACTCTCTCTCAGAAGTAAATTAAACACACACACACACACACACACACACAAATTAAAAAATACACATTACTGAGCCCACCAGCCCAGGCCTCCAGAATAAGAGCATCTGAGATTAAGGTCCAGGAGTTGGAATCTCTGAAAAGCACCCCAGGTGAGGACTCTGATGTTCTTTTGACTTTCCTGATTGACATTGAGGAAACTTGCCCCATCAAATATACGGCTGATCTAGTCACAGATATAACCTTGTTAGATGAATGTACGGGTTTTCATTTTGTCAAAGACTGACATATGACAAACCAGAACCAAGCTATGTTCAGGAAAAAAAATCAAAGATAAACTTTTCTAATTTGGCAGGTGTATTATTTAAACACTGCTCAGATTTTACCCACACTGTGAAGCAACTCAAAACACTAGGTACCAGATAAGCTTGGGCAAAAACTAAAAGAAAATGGCCTCAACATTTTAAATTCTCTCCATTCTTGGGGCGCTTGGGTGGCTTAGTCGGTTAAGCGTCCGACTTTCGCTTAGGTCATGATCTCGCGGTTCGTGGGTTCGAGCCCCGCGTCGGGCTCTGTGCTGACTGCCAGCTCAGAGCCTGGAGCCTGTTTCAGTCTGACTCCCTCTCTCTCTGGCCCTCCCCTGCTCACGCTGTCTCTCTCTCTCTCTCCTAGAAATAAATAAAACATTAAAAAAAATTAAATTCTCTCTATTCTCACTAGTCCAGCCATTTATTCTGGGGAGGTGGTGGTGGATTGGTAATAAAAGTTTTTAACAAGTATGCAAGGACAGAGGGACAAGCCCACTGTTAAGCAGGCTATACCAGTGCAGGTCAGTTGACTTCTCAACCCTGCCTTTCTTCTACAGTAAATAGTTTTGCCCAAGATTGAACCAGGACAGTCTGTTTCTATCATTCTATTTTGGGGAAAGACTATAGATGTGATTAGAACCTTAATGTACTTTTGTTAGACTTGTTTCCTGTAAAGAAATGATTAAGGATCATAAAACCTCCAACTTTCTGAACTGCTTGAAATGTTACTATTGCTTCAAATTTATAAAGAGCTTTCCTGACCCCAATACCCCAGTTATGCAAGCATTTGTCCTATTGTTAAAGACCTACTGAACTGGTATCTGGGAATTTTATATGTGGAAAAAGGCATATTCCTGGCACACAGCCTTAATGGAGGTGCACATAAGATACAAAGCCTCCATGCGCCTTGGGATAATGAACTAGAGACTCAACTGGAAAACTTTGTTTCAGACCAGTTAAAAACATAAAATATTGCTACCATAGAGCTTAATTGTACAGTGCTCGTTTCAATTTCTGTATCAAGAGACAATTTTTTTTGCATTTTCGTGGGATTGGCCCACAGCTACAGCCTTATTGGACAGATGTTTTTAACTCTAAACGCAGTGCAAAATTACCTATCATTTCTTTGCTACAGATTGAATATTTTGCATGAGCATTCAAAAACGCATGTTTATAGTTTGAACTTCTTATGTTTATTGTTTTCTACTACCAAATGTACTGTCTACAGATGGAAAACTCAGTCTTTGATGATGGGTGGTGAGGAATTGCTCAAAAAGATTCAGTTACACACAGAGAGACATATTACACGTAATGTTGGGAAGAGCTAGATTATACAGTTATCAAGATATGTGCAAGAGCAATCCTCATCTAGAAGAAGTGTTTCAGGGATTCTGAATGATCATACTCAACAGCTGGGCCTATTTGCAAGACTTGGTCAATGGACAACACTGCCGCTTTTCTCCCCCTCACGGTCCCCCACTCTCTACTGCCGACTCTGTGAAAGCAGAGTGGCACACTGCCTTATTGCTGCTGCTCCTTATTACCCTCAAAACACAGCAATGAAAGCAGGCAAGACGATTAAGCAATGTGGCAGCTCATTTTTATGAGTTTACCTTTAAAGACAACCAAGAGAATTTTAGAGAAGTGGATAGAGGGCTTTACAACTGTAGGGAACTGCTGTGGAGTATGTATTTTTGAAAGTCAACAACTCCCCTGAGTTTAAGAGTGCTAATCAATATTAAGTAATTATTTTGAATACAAAGGTTACGTGTTCTCAGTGGGGGAAAAGCACACAGATTACACTTCTTACAGGGGTGACTAACGCTTTTGGCATCATCTGATTGATGTCATAACTTGCAGCAAGTTACCAAGTGCTGTGTGAAATTTCTTTTTCAAACTCAATGACTTGGTTTTGTGTTGAGAATTTTGTAGTAACCCTCAATTTTCAAATATGCTTAACATATCAAGCAGGTTTAAAGTAACTGTTTAAGATATATGTAATCTAGTTTTAGGGTCTTAAAAATGTTAGAAACTGTTATTTAGCTTGGTCAGGGCTAATCAAATATTCTGGAAAATGGCCAACATGTATGTATGTGTGTATACATACATATGGACATTTAAGGATTACTAATCTTTAGCAAATGATTACTTAACATCAAAAGTCAACCTTTAGTGATTCAGAAGGCACTGTTTATCTTATAAAACCTTAATAAACATTTTTCTGGTAATGAGTCCATTAAATACAGCATAGGAACCTCCAAAGGGAGAATTTTCTCTCCTCTGGCGCCTCAGCTTGTAGAACTGGGAGTACTGGAGCGTGGGTTATAACAGGTGGTAAGTAATGATCTTTTGGATACATCCTCATGAAATAAACGCAACACGAAAAACTTAAGTTCTATGATGGACAACTGCAATATCCCCAAATAAAAGGGTCACTGAGGTTAAAGTGCAAAGTATGTAGTAGACAAAATATTTATAGAGTCCAAAAGAGAGGGACCTTGGCTATGAAACTAGTCACATAGGACTTATCAAGCATTTGCACTAGGCACTGCTTTATTGATGCATGGCATTAGAACACAGTTAACTATTTCCAATTCAATCTAAGAGGGATTATTTTCTCATGAAAACCTACCTCTTAATTTCATGAAAAAATGCAGTAAAATATAATATACCAAAATTTGCTTGTATAAGCTAACTCTACCAGATTAATAAAGTAAATAGTACTTATACTTCTGAATTTCAAGGATCTATACCTTGTCACATACTACCCACCCAACTCTCCACCATTTCTTTAGATGATATGACACGAATAAGTAGGTCAAAAATGCACTTGGAAAAAAAGTTTCTTTATTTCTACTTATTCATTTATACAAAGACAGTTTCAACAATATGTAATAGGAACACACTTTTTAAAAAAAAATTAATTCTCCATTTTGAAAGGTTCAGGACTTTGTCTCTGTTTTTCTACCTTACTCTTAAATACTTCAGTCCAACAAAAAAAGCAGAAAAATAAAAAGTTTATTCCCTTAACTTTTATTATGGTCAGATTGGGATAATTAGAATTGTCTCTTTCGAATTTAGCTATCATTTAGAGTAACCTGAAAATTTATTCACAGAATGATACATGTTAAGAATGTTAAAGCAGACACCCCCCCCCCCCCAATACAGAGAAATTTTTTAAAGGACAAACTTCAGGGCACTTTCAAATTCTGAGGCATAAGAAAGCCCTCTGGGAATCCTTAAAAGACTCTTCCCTTTGATACAGAGTAAAAATTATTAGGAATTATAAAGCAACTATGGGGACTGATAATATGGCCCATGATAGCTGCCTTAAGTTATAGATAAATGGAGTCTCCATGTTTTAGTGAAGGGACCAACAAAAGAAAGGGCAGGAAGCCACCTTCAACTCATTTCCATGGCAGGTCAAATGATGCAGATACAGATTTCCCTTAGAAAGACTTTATCCCATTGCCACCTTTCTAAGGCTTAGCCCTCAAACTGCTCTTGTTGCCACTTCTCTCCTTTACATCACCTGTTCTAGGAGCAAAACTCCTGGAAGAATGTTGCTACAGACTGGAAAATCAAGACTGTGGGGATAAGAAAGGGGCTCTATTGGTCAAAATACACATCTAACAAGGAGACCAGCTAATCTAGAAATGGACTGTTCACTCTGACTCTAGTATATTCTTGAGCTATGCTTACAACCTAAGTTTAAGTACTTAAACATCAAAATTACTTTGGCTCTTCTAAGCATATTTTACTTTTGAAAAAGGAAATATACTAGGCTAACAAGCAAAAATAAAAATGTATTGGTTCAACAAGTAACTAATATTTTAATGTTTTTATAAAAACAATTCCTTTCAGATACTCTGATTAGCCTTTAAGTGACATAAAAAAGTTTCAGAATTCTTTAATATCAGTACTTTGCACAATTTAAAATATAGCCATTAAGTTTAGCATTTCAAGGGAAAAAAATATAAGAAAAAAGGAGAATGGTAACCCACTGAGAAGTTTATATGCCAAGTAAAGTTTAGCTTGTCTTGGATTCTTTACAAAAATTAGGGCCAGAATTTTAGTTCTCCTAATTACTATCCCAATCAAATAGGATATCTATGTGTGGATTCTAGTTACAGGTAAGTATTTTGAACTAATAAACACAAGACCCACTGATTGGACTCTGTTTACAATCTGTTTTACTGGGTTAGACAAAGACTTCAATAAAGCTAACTATATATTGAGTTCCACTGATTAAAAATGCGGTTTTCAACACTCCGTTTTTGTGGTATATTTCGAGACAAATCATAAATGTAAAGAACAATATTGTAAATATTGTACTGTTCACAGGTAGTTGTTGGAGAAGTGAATGTTTGTATTCAAACTATCAAAATTCTGACCTTTCAGAACAGGTTTTCTAAAACAATTTCCTGACAATCAGCAATTGCTTTTTAACTCTTAAAATGTCAATTTCAATAAAAAATATCCTAACAGATAAATCTTAAAGTTATTTCTTTCAGTCTCAATTATTTTTTACTTTCAACTATATATTTAACACAGAATTAGTTTCTAAACAAACATCTAATGAAGAACAGTTTCAATGTAAAATAAAGCTAGGCAATCTTAACTTGTCTAAGAAAGTCTGAGTGTGATTTTTAAAAATTCAGAATTAAACTTCAATAGTGAAAAACTTTCAGTCTCCTCTTAATATTCAAAACCAGCAACTTCTCATGAGACTAGAAAGTTAGCAGAAGGGATCAAACAGATTTAAGCACCGCCCGACTTCTTCTAAAGTGATGCACTCTTTTATCCTAGAAAAGACAGAAATAAGTCCTTTTTATTACTTCACTGAAAACTTTCGTGCTGCTGCTATGACCTAAGATCATTGCAAAATAGTTAAAGCATTCATTTTGGGTTTAAAAAGCTATAAATGCTGAGAGAAAAGTAGTCCTTTTGGGGAAGCATTCTTGAACTTTAGAGTAACAATTATACCAGTGACTAGTTTTATTCACTAATTTAATTTAAAAAAGAAATCTCAGTAAACTCAGAAACAGAAGACTTGGAGTCAATACCATTTTATGAAGATTATTAATTAATTATTTGGCAGTGATGCCCCGAAAGACAGCTGGTGGAAAACTATATAATTTTTAAAAGTATAGTTTTTACTAAAAGAAGTGCATCTGACTGAAATCACAGCTTGAGAAAGTACTACACTTTAAACTAAAATTTTATACTTTTAGGTTAAAAGACTAAAGGTTTGGCATATTTAAAGGTATATACTTAACCCGTGATGAAAATGTCTCATTCTTTAGGAAATGAAGAGACAAAAATATATGCAAAATTTTCCTTTCACTTTATGTTGCCTGCAGACGTGAAGATAGAAGGAAGTAAGGCTGGGGTGCCTGGTTAGCTCAGCTGGTTAATAAGCACTGGACATAAATTCAGGTCATGATCTCACAGTTTGGGAGTTCAAGTCCCACTTCAGGTGAGCCCTGCTTCTCTCTCTCGGCCTCTCATTCACTTGTGCCCTCTAGGGAGGCAGGAAAGAAGTGAGGCCTTACAAAAAGGAATGGAGTTGACACTATCTTTTCTATAAGAGCTTAACTGTGTCCTTTTCCTAGAGATTAAATTCAGCTGTCATATAAAAAAGACTGATTTTTGGAAATTGTGTAACCTTTTATGTAATCTTTTATATAACAGGCTAATATCCTATTTAGGTTTAAGACCAGAAAGGTGGTCACAAATTCAAGTATCTTCAGAGATCAGATAGGACATGAAAGATTATAAAGACAAGACAGAAACAGTATATACCCTGCCTCAATGCATTCAAATTCAATAAATATCCATACACAGCCATACTTCATTTTACTCCAATCTCATATATGTGTCATTTTTTGCAAATTAAAGGTTTGTGGCAACCCTGCACTGAAAAAGTCTATTGGCAGCATTTTTCCCACAGCAACTGCTACCTTTGTGTCACTGTGTTACATTTTGGTAACTGTCATATTCCACACTTTTGTTACTGTATTTGTTAAGGTGATCTGTGATCAGTGATTCTGAGTTGCTGAAAGCTTAGATAATGGTTAGCATTTTTTAAAAATAAAAAAATATATACATTTTTTAAATATTTAGAGAAAGAAAGGATGCAGCTGTGTGCATATGAGCGGGGGGGAGAGGGAGAGCTGGAGGGGGAAGGAAGGAGAGCATCTCAAGCAGGGTCCACTGAACCCAGAATGCGATATGGGGCTTGATGTCATGAATTTTGAGATCATGACCTGAGCTGAAATCAGGAGTTGGACACTTAACTGACTGAGCCCCAGGTGCCCCAGGAATAAAGCATATTTTATTTAAGATATGTATACCATTTTTAAAAATATAATACTATTGAACACTTACTAGACTACAGTATAGTGTAAAGAAAACTTCTATATGTAGTGGAAAACAAAAAACAAATTAATTTGACTCACTTTATTGTATATTCGCCCTGTTGCAGTGGTAGGAAAGTGAACCCAATTGAGATCTCTGAGTTATGTTCTGCTTTGAGTACCTAACATTCCCTCTTTTTTCATTTGGTCAAGCCAATATTCTCTTTCAACTCTCTTCTTTCACAAACCTTTTCAACTACAAGCTTCTGCTAAAGATTTATTCCCTAAGGACAAACTAGACTAGATCAATGTTTGAGCAGCATAATGGCCAGGTAAAAATCACAGAGGTTTTCTGAGTTACCAACGTCAAATGCCAAGAGTTCAATTAACCAAATGCGCTATGCAATCTCAAAATACTTATTATACAGAAACAAAGATACCTCACATCTGACAAATATACTATTCCTTTTATACCTTGAAGTAGTCATCTTGAGTAACAACAGAGTTTCTCAGTCTGTTCTCTGGATTAAATAGACAAGATACCACAGTCTGTATGCTTCTGTCCACAGATTTCTGGAAAAAAAAGATGTTTTTCCAACAATTTAAGGACTATTCCTTTTACTCTAACAGGCTTTTCAAAGAAAGGTAACATTTGACAGGTTACATTTTCGTGTAATTCATTACATGTCAGTATGTAACTTTTCTACGAAATTTTAAAAATATTTTAAAATCTTAGTGATAGAGTACTGGTTATAAAGTTCAATTTAGTAAAACCCTCAAATATGTTAAGTTTCTTTCATTTTTCCTAAGATAAAAAACAGTGAACTTCAGCATTTGAAGAAAATATACCTAGGATAGAACCTGATATAATTATTTTAATAATTTTTCAAATTCTAATCATGAATCAAATCAAGGAATTTTTTAACTGTATAGTTCAGCAGTTCTCAAAATTATTTTTTTCCACTGAGAAACACATGGACAAAGTAGTTGATGTGATGGGAATGTGCACACACACTCCAATGGGAATCCTTCAATGTTATTATGCACATTCCCACCTATTCAACAAAAACATAGGAGAATTCAAGGATGAGAACACTGTTATTATATGAATTTGTTCTAATGATAAAAAAGGAAGAAACTCCAACTATTTCAGTTTTTCAGTTATTACTAGTGACTCTACCACTCTTGAGAGCTGCTTCCATATATCATGTTATGAAAAAAGTACCACAGATAGTTGTGTATTATATTCAACTCAGTAAATGTTTAAACTGGTTAAAAAAAAAGAGTAGGTATAATTCATACTAATCTCTCTTTTGAAGAGAGGATTCTTGAGGAAGCGGTCTACTGCATCCCACCAAATTATGTTCATACGCATTAAAGTATGTTATAAAACACAATGAAAATACAATAGAGGAAAGGACTACTGAATCAGAAACTATATGTAAACACTGTGAAAGTTTGGAGTGCCTGAAGTTTCATCAACTTTTACATAAAATGCCAAGTTATTAGTCAATTACTTAAGCTTTGTTATTTTTGGCTTCCATGTTTAAATTTGAAAAAGATACTTGCATCTCAAAGGGCCATTATAATAAAAACTTTAAAAAATAATTATGAAAATATAAACAGAATATAAAATAAGATGTTTGCCTTTTGTGGGCCATTTCCAGAGGATGGAGTAGCTTCATGAACTGAACATTCACTTTGCAAAACTTCAGCTCCTGGATCAACTTCATTACAGTGGTAGTTAACAGTGGTATAAGCCTATATTATGAAAGTATGATTAAGGAGATGTACACTAGATACATTTCTAAACAATCTATTCTTCAAAATAGGTAAGCTGGTGTTGAGCATTTAAATGTGGCTTGTACTGAAGCTGAATTATGTTATTTCATATTATACTGAACTGAACAGCAGAATTGTAGTAAGGGAATCTTTTATTTTGAAATGTCTTCTAAACTTCAACATAATCAGAATCAAAGCGCTCTAAGAAAAAATAACTCCAGGGGTGCCTAAGTGGCTCAGTCAGTTGAGCGTCCAACTTCAGCTCAGGCTATGATCGCATGATCTGTGGGTTTGAGACCTGTGTCAGGCTCTGTGCTGACAGCTCAGAGCCTCGAGCCTGCTTTGGATTCTGTGTCTCCCTCTCTCTCTCTGTCCATCCCTGCTGGTGCTCTCTCTCAAAAAGAAACAAACATTAAAAAAAAAAAAAACATTAAAAAAGGAACTCCAACATCTAGTAATAGAATGAGAATTTCTCAGTGCCTGAGAATTTGAACTAATGTTACATCATTCAAAGGTCCAATCTTGATGAAAGGCAGAAGGTAAACGATCAAGTGTTTTAGAGCTAACGCCCTCTTTTGTGTTCTTATATATACCATCTAACAGTAGCAGAGCAAAACATTTGCTTCTCTTCAGCAGATTTTTTTTTATGAATAGAGAACTAGAGACAGATTTAATACGAATTCTAAATTCATTAAATTAGAATTAGCACAAATATTAATACTATCTTTCTTGGATTACACATAATTTAGCACCTGTTCTATGCAGAGCAGCCATTGTCTTAAACCACTCAAAAACCAAGTGAGAAATGAAAAGCAGTTTCACCCATGGAAGAATATATTTGGGTGAGATTAATAAAATATAACACAGAATGTGAAAGAGAATTTAAAAATATTCCAAGGCACATGTGAAATGGCAGAAGGACAAGAAACATATGATGGGTAAAATGAGAAAATATTTTAAATAAAGAAAAGGAAGCATATGTTTGGTTAATTCCCCTTACCGGAGGTATAACATAACTCCTTTGCTCCCCAGCAGGCCACTGTGGTGGCATCTTAAAAAAAAAAAAAAAAAAAGGAAATAACAATTAGTTAACCATTCTTACACATTTTCACAAACATGAAAGATAGATAATGTTGAGGTATTTGTCCTGCTGGTTCCTTGAACTTGCAGTAAAAGAAACAGAATGGAAGAAAAAAATACTTAATGTTTCTAATACCTAAAGAGTTTACTGTTATTTTATATATAAACCCTACCTTTCTCTCAATTTTTTGGTGTTAGCTTTCAAAAAAACCTCAAAGAATTTGAGAATTTAACGATCATGGGCCCCATAGAAATGATCATATCTATGGTCAGAAATTCAGAGAACTACTACTTTGTAGTAGTCAGCTAAAATAAACACTACCAAATACGATTGGAATTCAATGTTGGAAGAATGGAGTTATTTTATTTCGATCTATCCTCCTAAAAAAGCTTATAGAAGTCCGTTTGGATATTTCAGCTATTTGACAGCAAAGATGGAAGAATACATGTTGAAATAGAGGACACTGAATCTTATAAAACAGTGTAAGAGAAACCTTTTTGCTAAGTATATTCCTATCAAAGTATCTTTCTCTTATGTCTAAATAATTAAAGGTCCTAATTCTAGACTAATTCTAACTTTCTTTCTTATTTTAAGCATATTCAACTAGTTTAAATGACAAACTATTAGGGAAATTGATATAAATGCCTCAATAATACCCCAAAGTAAATTATTTTGTTCTCTTTTAAATTACCTGATAATTATATACAGGCAGCTGATATCCAGTGATAACCTGAACTGGTGAACTAGGATAAGGAGGATATGCCTGAAAATTAAATTTATAGAAAGTATGGGTTAACATGGAAAATTCTTGAAAATAATAAATACTCCTATTACAGCAAAAAAAAAAAAAAAAAAAAAGAAAATAAATTATATTTTTCTATGTATGAATACAGAATTCTACTGGAATGATTGGCTTCATGAAGAAAAATTCTGTTGAGGCGCCTGGGTGGCTCAGTCGATTAAGCGTCCAACTTCGGCTCAGGTCATGATCTCGCGATTCGGGTGTTCGAGTCCCATATCAGGTTCTGTGCAGGCAGCTCAGAGCCTGGAGCCTGTTTCTGATTCTGTGTCTCCCTCTCTCTCTGCCCCTCCCCCGTTCATGCTCTGTCTCTTTCGGTTTCAAAAATAAACTATAAAAAAAATTAAAAAAAAAAAAGAAAAATTCTGTCAACTGTTATTCTTTTCGAAGGGGAAAAGGGACGAATGAGGGAAGAGACTGATTTTCCCATCTACGTTTATCTTATTTGTATATTTATCCCCACCCAGTTCTTCCTTACACTGGTGATAGGGCTCTAATTAAGATAGATTTCCATGTTAAAGTTATGTTAAGACATCTGTTGTTTCTTTGTAGAAATATTTTTAAGCAGTTTTATATTCCTTGACAATATCATGGAGTAATGTGTAGTCCTCCTACACACTTCATGGCTCTTTCTGTATTTCATTTCTACTAGTTAAGGGCAGTATATAACCCCAAAACTGAAAATAAAAAACAGTAGAATGCTTTTCATCTTTCAATAAATATTGATTAAAAACATCTATATAATATCATACACGAATAAACCCAAGTTAAGTAATAGCTCACAGCACATTAGGAACAAGTAAAAGGCTTTTATTCTAACCATGTTTAGAGCAAGAAAAATAACAAAAGGTGTAATACCCTACATTTCAGATGGATGGAAAATGCAAACAAACCAGACATTACTGAACCACTTCGCTACTATTTTTCTTTTTATTTTAAACTGAAGAAAGTAGAATGAAGAAAATCAGTGTTATTCATCATCAATAGGAGACAGTAAATATTTTCAATTCCATTTCAAATATTCAAGTATCCAAACACATTATATGCCAGAAACTCAGAGAATTTACAAATATAGTTAAGTCATCAGAAATCTATCCATTCTAGAACCAGAATACATCCAGAAGTTAGGAATCTATGAGAAGGCATCGAAAACCATTGCAAATAATGAATAACTAAGATTTCCAAACTTAAAGAATAAACCAGGCAAACACATGAGGAAAGGTCCCTTCAAATATTTAAGGAGTTATCCTATGGTGGGGGGGGTAATGAATGAGATATGCTCTTTGTAGCTATAGAGATCAGTTCTTAGATAAAGACAAGCAGATATTAGCTTGGTGTAAGAAACAATACTAAGAACAACAGGTTCTAACAAAAGTAATAGATTTCCTTCCCATCACTCATCCCATATTCAGAGATAGTATTATCACTTATTATGGAAAATGTGCACCTGATTTGAGGGTAAAAAGTGAGACTGGCTTACTTTTAAGGTGCCCCCATCTATAAGATCTCCAATACTATTAAAAAGAAAAAGGAATGTTAAGTAATTCTTACCTGAACATACTGGGTTATAGGATTCATCATGGTTGGAGGCTGCATGTAAGTTTCAGTGTTTGGATTGCTCCAGACACTCTGAAACGGTGGTGGAGGAGGAGGATTAAAAACCAAAGGACGCGGCTGCACATGATATGCACCTTTTTCAAGAATAAAATGAAAACAAGGCCTACTTTTAGTTTCCTGAAAAGCTACACGTCACTAAGAACAATTCTTCTCCTTACTCACATAAATTTTGTTTCCTGATTGCAGGTCCCAGTTTCAGCTTTTTACCATGGAAATTTATCTGTGACTGAAAATAAAACAGTAACAAAGCTAAAATAAATTTTGAAGTTTTTACTTCCAAGACTTTGGTAAACACCTCAAGTCTTCTCAAATTTCTGCCATCAGAGAAAATCACCAGTAAGGACATACCAAATCAAAATTTATCAACATGAAGCAACCTTACCCGTACTACTTAAGTGCTGAGAGGAGTATTGGAATTTGATAAAAAATCTTTACATTCTGTCTCTAACCTTTCCTTTGTCTAGCTCATGAAGCTAGATGTCCAGTTACAAATAAACAGGTTCTGGCAAGTTATGTATGATTACTCTAGGTTTGGATCTCAAACAGGAATTTTATTTCCATATTTTATACAAGGCTATATATATTCAGGACTCAACACTAAACATTATATCCGTAAACTAAGAAATTTTGCCATAAGATTACTTACTTCTACTATCTTCTGCACATCCACATCATTATAAAATGAAACAAATCCATAGCTATAAAGACAGATAAATAAAATATAAAAATCACCACCATAACAGTACATGGTCTAAAACTTCTAGTATTCCATGAAGTTAAGTGACAAATTATGATGAAGGATAAAGAATATACGGAGATAAACATTTTTAGAGAGGTTCTCTATAAATACTTTTTGTTTTCTTCCCCAATCTATGTCAGAATGCGTGAAGGTTAACATAGTGTGGGACATCATTCATTAACTGAAAATTCCTATCTATGAACGTGAATTTAACTTACTATCTATTGTGAGATGGGTAAAATACGTGAAGAAAACAGCTCTTTGATCGAAGTGATTAATCCATTTAGGTAAAATAAATTAGGGTGTGAAAGATTTACATACAAACACTATGAAAATGACTACACTGAAGAGCTGGAAGCAAATTTATCCTTTATATGAAAGAAACAAAGCAACAAATTTATACAAATGTAAAAACAAAAGTTTTAAATTCTTCTATGCTACTCTATATAGATATGATAACTCACATATTTTTTGTACTTTATACTGAACATGTATGGTTTACTCACCCTTTGGACACACCAGTTCGATCCGTGATTATCTTCACTTCTTTTACTGAACCATATCTAGCAAAGAAACTTCTAATTTCGGTTTCATCCATCTATGGAGAAGAATTTGACTTCAAGAGTAAAAATTTAGCATTCAAAATTTTCAATTACACTATAAAAAAGATTAGAAAATGTGGAAGTATCTCCCCTAAGAATCCCCAAACCACCTGTAGCTCTTGTCAAAGATATTTTTAGTCTTCATACGTTAAATATGAACCCAATTCGAAACGTGCATGAAGTACAAAAAAACCTTATGTTTGCAAAAGGGCCCAAACCCCATTACTCACTAAATATTATCTTAAATAAATAAAATAGAAATACAATACCCTAACATCAATTCCACCAACAAAAATGGTGTTTGGCATGATTTTGCCTTCTGGTAAGACATAGCCTTGGCTGGTTGTAGCTGATGAGGACTGAGTGCTGGCCTCTCTGGAGATGGTTGAGTTTGGAGTCTCAGGATTTGCAGCAGACTGTAATTTAGAAAGCAGGTATCATCACTGGATATTTAGGCAAAAACCATGCATGAGGTGAAATATAATCTTTGTATTTAAACTACAAAATATTTTCATATAAATTACTTTCATAGTAAATTGGCCAGCAATACAGCTTAGTTCAGGCTTAGGATTTAAAACAGAGTACATCAGTATGAACCCTGTGTTTCTCATCATCCATCATCTCTTATACTAAAGTAGAATACTGACCTTATACTGAGTTCGTGAACTGGAAAGTTCATATTTGTAAAAATAGTTATTAAACTCATTCCATTATATTCCAGTAAGTGAATTTTCATTTTACTGAGTACTTTATTAAAAAGCATGGTAGGTCTTTTAAAAAAGATGAAATTAAAAAAAAACTGCATCAAAAACATGCATCGAGGCTTTATTTTTATTTTTTTATTTTAGAGAGCACAAGAGAGAGTGAGAACATACCTGCGACACAGAGGAGAGGGGCAGAGGGAGGGAGAGAGAATCTTAAGTAGGCTCCATGCTCAGCACAAAGTCCTACATGGGGCTCAATCCCATGATCAGAGCCAAAATCAAGAGTCAGATGCTCAACCCACTGAGCCACTCAGACACCCCTACAACAAAGCTGTAAACAAATATCCTTTTACATCTTCATTCTAGTCACCAAAATTAACATGGATTTTATAATTAAATAACTCTGTGTGTTAGTATGCATTTACTTTGGAAATGGATCATGAAAACATTACTTGCTCACACATCATAATAGCTCCTGCTAAAAAAAAGTGGCTTACAATCCTTTCCCTTAGTGCTTAGGGTGTTCAAAGCATCTTTTGAAATAACATTTTTCTTCCTCACTAACACTGATAATTCTAATTTTCACAGCGGGCTAATAGATATAAATAATACGCTCTTTATTTTCAGAATAAAGAGATCTACACACGAAACTCATTATTTTTCTGGATTCTGGTCAGAACTTTAGATTTTCTACATAAGATTAATGTAAATTTTTCTGAAGCAAAATTTACTGGTAATAGTATGTTGCAAAAGCAGTCTAACATAGTGAAACAAAAACTGACTTAATTAGGAGATCTGGGTTCATGTCCTTTATTAGCTTATAAGCCCCTTACTTGGCAGCTATTTATATTTGGGAAAATTTCTTTGAGAATAAAATGTGGTAACATCTGCAGATTCATTTTGTAAAGTATAATGAGGCACACCAATATAAGCTTATCCTGTTATCTGAATTTATTTTCAATAGGTTAAAAAGCTTCTTTCTTGGTTTTACCACTTATTGATTTTGTACATACTTTATTAATAACTAATTTCAACTGGAACTTTGAAGAATTAGTTAATGGCATATCCACATTTGAAATTCATTTATGAACTGCCTATTGAGGGGAACCTGGGTGGCTTAGTAACTGGTTTAAGTGTCTGACTCTGGCTCAGATCATGATCTCCTAGTTTGTGAGCCTGAGGCTCATGTAAGGCTGTGCTGACAACACAGAGCATCGGGCCTGCTTTGAGTTCTGTGTCTCCGTCTCTCTCTGCCCCTCCTCACCTCTCAAAAATGGATAAACATTAAAAAATTAAAACAAAAAGAAGTACCTATTGATTAAGAGGGAAGTAAAAAAGGCTGCAAGAGACATAAAGCTATTACACCTCTGTTTATGGAGAAAACAAGGGCAAAATAAACCAACTGACACATATATTTCTAAAAAGCAAGCACGGTAATTTCTATAGAAATTAGTCACAATAATAAAGTAGGTATAATTAATATTTTGTTCAATGCTAGAAGTTACTAATAAATTTAAGCTTCTACAAACTGCTAAACTAATTTAGAGACAAAATCAAAACTGTCAAATCAAATGTGTTTTGGTTTCTATTAATTTGTACACATACAACTGATTCTTGAACACGGATTTGAACTGTCCAAGTCCACTTATTCACAGGTATTTTTCAAAGAAATACTGTACAGTACTGTAAATACATGGAAGGAAGGCGGTTGATGTCTCTAACCCCTGCATTGTTCAAGAGTCAACTGTACTTGCTATTTCGTGTTTCTGTTTGGGTGCTTCTTAATTCTTTCCTCTAACGATAGTATAGTAATATTTCATAATAACACAATAGAGTAAAAATAGTCTTCTGAGGTTTTTCCATTTTTTAATGTTTTCTAATTTTAGGCTTTTTCTACATAGGACTGTATCACATAATCCACATATATGGAACTACTGAAACTTGATTACATTTCTCTTCACTAGAAACAACTCACCAATCCTTTTCGGTTAGCTCTTTCAAAAGTTCAAAACAAAAAAGCGGCTCTGAAATTCTAATAGACTTTTCTCCTTCTCAATTTCCCCTTCATTTGTGGATAAACTTTGAATAACTATTTGACAAACTAGTATTATCTGTTGTAAATGACAATGGACCAATGTTTTAATTTGGAGGTGTAATGTCAGGCCAGAAAACTGTACCAGATTATAAGGGGTTATGAAAATGTGTTGATTCTCAACCAGGGGAGATTTTGTGATGCAGGGCATTTTTGGTTGTCACAATCGAGGTGCTTCTTTTATCTGGTGGCAGAGGCCAAGGGTACAGTAAACATCCTATAATGCAAAAACAGCTTCCCACAAAAAAAACCTATCTGTCCCAAAATTTGAATAGGCTCACTCACAGTTGAGAAACCTGTAATAGCATCTCCAGAATTAAAGATGAAAAGTTCTAATTCTTATATTCTATTAACAAAAGTAAAATGGATACTTGAGACACTGAGTAATAGTTTGGGATAAAGAAGAAAAGGCAATTATATATTATAGGAAATTTGGTTTGGGATTGAGTTACTCAAATTCACTGTCTGGTTAACTGAGATATTAAACATAACATTCAGCAAGTCATCTTATTTACATCTTAAATTAAGGCACTACCATGTCTTAATCTTTAGCCAGCAGGTGGTGCTCAAAGTTAACAAAGGAAGCAAAATACTCCATTGTAGCAAGACATCAGCAGGGATTTTTTTTCAACTTCTACTGTGTGTGTACTTGTACACAATTATAATTTATATATACAACATCCAAAACCAATAAATAATATCTAATACTTTTAAACTATGGCTAAAAATACTTCACAAATTACTTCAAAAAATACTTAGACTAAAGCAAAAAGTTTGGTGTTGAACTATTAATATTAACCATCAATAGCATATGGAAGTAAATTTCATGTAAATTAAATATAAGGAGTAATCATTTTTCTTAATTATATCTTCATGTGAGTTGGTGGGTTTTGAGATAAGTAAAGGTAAGACAGTAAGTAGCAGGGAACTTGGAGGCCTTCGCATACACAATTCTCATCGCTGGTATTTACAGTAATACTTTCCCTGGAGTACTTAAATAATGGGAAATGACAAAAAGACCTAAGAGCTGAAAAAAACTTTACCATTACTAAAGCTCCTGGGATGTCAGCTCTTTAACATTATTTCTTTCATTCATCTCTTACATCTACATGCAAGCCAAATGCAATCTATCTATAATTGACCACAAAAATGGTCTATAATTTGTAGTCACTAGAGTTATTTCATGGAAGACACAAATAGGAAAAAAGACTAATAGGAAATAGGAGATGAAAATCAGAATAAAACCTTGTAAGTAAATGCAATACTGGGCTCTTAAGAAAAATCTAAACAATCTACGAACAATCCTGACAAAACTAATCAAGGGCAAGAAAGCAAAAATACACATTTGTGTTGGAAAAAAGGTGGTAGGACTACAGACAATCTTGAAGAAATGGCCAACTTTCTAGAAAAATGTAAATCTTAAACAATATTAGGAAAAATATTGGATTCCTAGCTTGGTTTCACTGGGAGTTTTTTCAAATAGAAAAGATACAGATAATTTGTGTGTGTGTAGAGGGCACCAAGAGAAAACAATTTTAGACAAAAGACTAAGTGTATGAGAAAGAAGATTCAGCCATTTTAAATGAAAAAAATTCCAAAGAGGAGAAAAAGGGTATGTCTCAATTCATTTTACAAAACTAACACCTAAATAACAAAACCTAATCAAAATGGTCTACCTCTGTCCCCAACACAGAGATTCAAAATTCCAGCAGTATATAAAAAACACACAATTAAGAAGAGTTTATGTTGAAAATTCAAGGATGGTTTATTCTTAGGAAATCTGTTACTGTAATCCACCAGCGAGAAAGCGTTTTATAAAATACACTCATCATTGAATTTTTAAAAACCTAGGTAAAAGAAGAATCTTATTCTCTGTTGATGTAGCTCTAAGCTAAAATCTGCCATAAAGAGAAACAGCAATTTCCATTGAAATTAGGAAATCAAGGCAACTCCTTACCACTATAAATGACAAAGAATATTGATGGAATTCTTATAAATCCTTAAAAAAGATAAACATTCAAATAGAAAAGTGGATTAAGAAGTTATAAAAAAGAAAATTTGAAAGTTAATGACAAACTTCCACTTCACTAATGGTTTAAAAAAAGCACATCAAAATGTATTTTCCACCTATTATTGGCAATTTTACAAAGTTTAACACCTCTATTGGGAAAGAGTATGGAGATCATTCTAAACACAGAACATGTACATGGTCCATCAAGAATAACTCAGAAAGGTGTACTGTAATTTAAAATTGTTTTAAAATGGGCATAAACCCTTCACCCAGTTGTTTCCATTCCTGGCAATTAATTTCAAAGAAGTAATGAAATAAGCATGCCAAAACATTTGTACAAAAATATGTACCATATAGTATTGTTTTAATACAGAGAAATTATTCATTACAAGGAAATTTGGTAAAATAAGTAATGGTACAATCTTGTATCTTAACATTACATACTTGAAATCATTTTAAATTTATCTTTGAAAAATAATGTCCATTATATTAAGTGAGGGATGCAAGATATAAAAAAGTATTATGTAGCATGGTGCAAATTTTATAAAATAAAACTTACCTATCAAAATGCAATACATGTATAAAAACAATCTGGAAGGGCATAAACACAGCAAAACTTTAACAAACACTGGCTAAAGGTGTTGGGACAGATCTGCTTTCTTACACTGTTTACTTTCAAATGAGTTAATATGCTGCTGTTATAACGGGGGAAGGAGGCTGTTAGCATTTCCCCCTTTCCTCTAAAAATTAAAAAATATATACTGTACAATTTTACAGTAACTCCGTGATTAGTACCACGGATAAGGACATAACACAAATAATTACACAGAATAATATGAGTAACTACATATTTTTATTTAACATTTATATGTAGTAATATAAGCTGTATATAAATTTCCTCTCCACCTCTAAAAATGGAGACTACGAAAGATTACACTGTCAATCCAGTGTCTAGAACACAACTGTGCCTTAAGGGTGGGTCCAAAGTTTCAGAGTTGCACCTTGTGAATCCACTCCAAGCATTTAACAAAACTCCCCGAAAAGCACACCCCGAAGAACGTGTGTTACTGTACGTACAGTTTGTTTAAATTCCTCCTTTAACGAGAGAGAAAAGCGTCCGCCCCCTCCCCCCACACAACACTCAGCCTCTCAGGTCCGCGGCTCCGCGGGCGCACGCGCAGGCCCGGCCTCGTGCGGAAATGATGGCGTCGGGCGAGTTTTCCGCCGGAGGCCGCCGCACGAGGGAGACCCACGCGCCAGGCCAGCCACGAGGTGCCGCCGCCGCCGCCACTGAAGCGCTCCTCTCCCGTCCGCCCCGGCCTCCCGGTTCCCCACGTGAGCGCACCGCCCCGACCCCCCCCACCCCACCTGCGAGGGCCAGAAAGAAACCACTGGCTGAGGACGCTCGGGCCCTCAAAGTCAACAGCCGAGATTCCAGAGAGCCGGCGCCAGCCCGACGCCATCTCGCCGAAGACGCGCAGCCTCCTCCTCTACTCAGGGTAAGCGCGGGAAGGGAGGCCCGCCAGGCGGGGTGGGGGTGGGGCGGCCGCGCGGTATCACTCCCCACCCCCACCCCCTCAAGTCCCCGCGGTCCACACCGCAGGCCGCCCCCCATAGTCTAGCGGGCGCGCCCGCCGAGGTAGGCAGGGCGGCGTGAAGGTCGCCGCCCTGCACGTGGTCGGCCGGCAGGACAGGGAGCCCCGGGGCCATTCCCCTTAGCGACAGCCGCGGGCCTCCCGCCCCTCCTCCATTCCTCTACGCCGTCTTGCCCTCCCCTCTCAGGCCGCGTCTAGGGTGCACCCAGGCCGGCACCCCAAACAAGGAATAGGGGTGACCCCGATTTCAGGCCCCCTCCTACGCTGTGCCAGAAAAGCCGAGTTTCCGCCACCCGGGAGGCCACCACCGGCGTGCGCCCCAGGCCTCCTTCCCAACTCACCATGATGGCGGCAGCTAGCAGTTCCCGCTGAAGGGGCTCGAGGAGGAGCGGAGGCTGCGCTTCTGGCACCACTCTTGGGGCTGCTGTTGGCTCCGCTCTTGCCGCTGCCCGGCTTCGACTCGGCAAAGGGATAAAAGTCAGAGGACTGAGGAAAATCAAAGGCGGGCGGCGAGAGGGAGGAACCCTCACAGCTGAGTGTCGAGGCTGAGGGGCGCAGGCGATATGAGGCGTGGCCTTTGGGGCTCCCAGACTTGGCTCCTGCGCCGGGTACTGGGGCTCGTGGTAGGCGCCTCAGCCAATGGATGATAGCTCCCCGCCCCCTGCGGGGGGGGTTTGGGGGGGACGCCGGCTCCTCTGACGGGGGTATGTAGGGGGTGCGCGTGGGCCGGCATGCCACAGCTAGGGAGGCGCCGCCCTGAGACGTGCGGACTGACAGACGCCCCCCTTTCCCCCTGGACCCGCACGTCACCCCAAAAATGCCTTGGAAGCACCCTTGAAATAAGTATGCATCCTTAAATGTGTGTTAAAATTAAAAATGAATATAATGCGTCTATGCTCTAGTTTCAAAATGGCGCCCTGAACGCACAGGATTAACCCGTTCATGATTATCCCTGTCGTCGCCCCCAAAATCGATTAAATGCCTGCAGAAATAAACAAAACCAAGTCTGTAGACAAAAGGGAAGGAGACCCCCAAAAGTCCAGAAACATGAGCACTACTATGTCAAGTTTGAGGTAGATGGGGTTGGATTGGACAGATAGGGCCGGCCAGGTTGGTTGGTGTTCAGGGCGTTCGTTTCAGGAAACATATGTTAATGGTATTGAATGACGAATAGCTAGCTGGGTACCACAGACACAGGATAGAACGAAACAGACAAACATTTCTTCCTTAAGGGAGTTTAAATTGTAAGGGGGAGAGTTTATTTTGTAGGCCTTACAGGAAGAAACTAGGCCTGCTTAGAGAATTCTAGAACATTCTCAAGGTCTGAGAAACCTGGCCTAGCACAAGGTTGAGCCGTAGGGCAGTTGGTGGAGCAACTCACAGCACTTTGGGAACGACTCTAGCATTCTTTACTCATAAGGGATAACTGGCTATGATTTTTATCCTCAGATTTCACTCTTGTCCTGAGAAAAAGCAATAAAATGTTACTTTGTGAGCTAGAATATTGGGGGACTTCTGTAACCTGAAAATCTATTCAGTACCAACACCTAGCATCACTAGATAAAATAATAACCTTATTTTTAATATTCAGCTAAACTCCTAAGCCAAAAATTTAACTGAAAACCAAAGCAGTGACTTCTTGAATTGATTCTTCTCTAGCTCGACATATGAGGGCTAGGGTGTAAGATGACCAATCAACTAGCTTGCCCTAGACTTTCCTGGTTTTAGCACCGAACCGCACACCCCCCCCCCCCCTTTTCAGGGAACCAGGTCTGAGGCAAACCAGAATAGCTGGTCATCCTAAGGGTGGGCAAGGTGTTGTTTGTCCGTAACTTGAGGCCTGGAAGTATATGGGCAGGAGGTAAGGATTTGGAGTGGTGCAAAGTGGGAGCTAGAACGGAGTACAACAAGCTATTGTTCCTGAAAGACATCATCCTTAGGAAATTGATAGATTAAGAAAGATATAAAACACCCAGTAGATAAACAGATGAAGAAGTTTGTCCCATTTCTGCACGAAAAGAAAAAACTTACTTGACTGTGATGAAATTTTGAAACCCTATGCCTGCATTTCACAAGAGATTTTAGCACTTGCATGTTGTTGGAATCTCCAAACCTAGAAATTGATTCCTCAACCCCATTGCCTTCCCCAAAATGATCTCAGAAAAGGAAACAGAATGCTTTGCAGAAACAAACATAAAACCAACCTAGAGGGATGCTTCCAAAAAAGGCTCAACAGGATACTGCTAAGAAAAGGACCCTTTGAGGGGCACCTGGGTGTTTTAGTCGGTTAAGCGTCGGATTTTCGCTCAGGTCATGATCTCGCGGTTCGTGGGTTCGGGCCCTGCGTCGGGCTATGTGCTGACTGCCAGCTCAGAGCCTGGAGCTTGTTTCAGTCTGTGACTCCCTCTCTCTCTGACCCTCCCCTGCTCACGCTGTCTCTCTCTCTCTCTCTCCTAGAAGTAAATAAAACATTAAAAAAAAAAAGGACCCTTTGAGATAACACTCACAATGAAAAATTTTAAAACATTCCTTATTCAAAGTAATATACTCTATGTATATTTTAAGGTGATTATACTATTTTAACATGCAAACCTAAAGTCTAAAACTAATATCTTGGGATATTTTAACTCTGTACAACCCCTCTGTATTTATGAACTATTATTACTCACTACTTTAGTTCTCTCTTGTTTTCCTTCTATAAGTCAGACATCATATTTTTTAGACCCAAGAACATTTGTAAAAAACATTTTGCTTACCATTTCTTTGCATATCTCAGCTCTTTCTGGATAATTTTTCTTGTGCTTAAGGTAAATTCTATGAAATTTCCTTTAATGAGAATGTGATGTGATAAGTGCTCAGATTTTTCCCCACCTGAAATACTTTCATTTTGCTCTTGATCATTAAAGATCATTCTACTAGGTATATAATTCTAGGTTTATAGTTGTCTTTTTTCCCCTTAGAATATTGAACATGCTATTCTATTATCTTCTTGTTTCTGTTGCTACCGAGAAATCTGTTGTTAATGTAAGCCTGGTTAAGATCTACTTTTCTTTGGTGTCAATGATGGGACTGGGGTAGTTTTAAAAACTTCTGCTTAGGAGTTTTTTGGCTCTGTGGATTTGTGGATTAGCTTTCAACAGTTCTAAAAAAATTTCACACATTTTCTTGTCAAAAATTAACTGGTTAGGGGTGCCTGGGTATCTTAGGCAGTTGAACATCCAACTCTTGATTTCAGCTTAAGTAATGATCCCAGGGTCATGGGATTGAGCCCCGAGTCAGGTTCTGCACTGAGTGCAGAGCCTGTTGTGTTTCTCATTCTCTCTCTCAAAAAAAAGTAAAAAAATTAAATTTAGAATTTAACCTATTTTCTTTTTAAAATTTTTAATGTTCATTTATTTTTGAGAGAGACAGACAGACAGACCATGTATGGAGGAGGGGCAGAGAGGGAGGGAGACACAGAATCCAAAGCAGGCTCCAGGCTCCAAGCTGTCAACACAAAGCCTGATGAGTGTCTCGACCCCATGAACTGTGAGATTGTGACCTGAGCCAAAGTCTGACACTTAACCAGCTAAGCCACCCAGGCACCCGTGGAATTTAACCTATTTTTAATTCTTATAGTTATTTTTGTCTAGGTTATGATTTTTTCAAATGTTGGTGGTATTTACTTGCAACTTAATGAAATCTCCACTTAATAGAAAAAGAATTGTTATTTAAAATCAGTAGCCATTATTTTTTTAAAAAACGAGAAAGAAAGAGAATGCTTGGGGGAGGGGCTGAGAGAGAACGAGAGAGAATCCTAGGCAGGCTCCACATAGTCAGCCCAGAGCTCTATGCAGGGCTATGCATCTCAGGAACTGTGAGACCAGGACCTGAGCAGACATCAACAGTTGGATGCTTAACTGACTGAGCCACCTAGGTGCCCCTCAGTAGCCATTATTGAAATCAGTAGCCATTTCAATGTGTTAAGAATGGTAGCACAATTCATATAAATTCAGAAATAAATATCTGTATATTGCTTCCTTATCCTCCAAAGACTCAAAGGGAAGGGAGAAGAAAAATCTGATATTTTTTTAAATTCCTCTGCCAGGTCTTTTGTGTTCCTAAAGCCTGGGATTTTGAATAGAAGGCTTATCATTAGTATAAGCAATCTCAAACTTCATTCATTTATAAACCATTTTCATCAATTTTTGTTGTATCTGCTCTGAATCTCTATATTATTCTTTACGTAATTAAAAAAAAAAGACTCATTGTCCTAAGCAGTAATATTTATGAAATCACATTTATTGTGTTAGTTACCTTTTTTTTTTTTTTTTTTTTTTTACCAATGCACATTAAAATTTAAAACAGTGTTTGTCCATGGAGCACTTCAAATCATACTTTCCAAGAGCAACAGGTTGCATACTTTTGGATTAGGAGAATTCTTTTAATCTTTGGAAATGCAAACTTTGGTCTAAGGAACTAAGCTGTAAAGTGTCAGATTGTTCTGAACAATAAGCAAATGTGATTGAATTTGAAGAGGAAACCAAGTAAGGCTAAAAGTGGAAATCTGGGAATTTGGAGAAAAGAGATAACCTTCAAAAGCGACAAAAAGTTGAAGCCTGAAGTGAAAGATGCAATCAGAGTATATTTTAATCATCTGAAGGCTTTTAAAAGTTCATATTCCCAGGCTTTACCCTACACCAATTAAATCAGCTGAGGGTGAGACCCAGACATCAATATTTTTTAAAAAAGTGTTTCTAAGTTACTCCAGTATGCAACTAAATTTGAAAATCTTTGCTCTAGAACTTTGCTGCTCAGAGTGTGGACCAGTAGCTTTGTATCTATCACCTGGGTGCTATGGAATCTCAGGCCTCATTAGATTTACTGAATCAGAACCTGCATTTCAATAAGATCTCCAGATGACTCACAAGCACAGGAAAGTTCAGGAAGCAATGACATAGGGAACATCTGCAATAAATAACTTGCACCCATGGACTTGAGAATCCTTCACATTTTGGGGGAGACTGCTTTCCCAGCCTCTCTTTCAGCTAGACCTGGGCATGTGACATCAATGAAATGCACATGTCCTACATTTTGAATAAGGGACTAATGATGCCACAAAGCAGTGAGTACTGAGAATACATTTGGGAGAAGGGTGGCAACAACAGTAGCCATGGCATCAGTTAGAGCCGCACTGTCTAGTCTTGTCCGTTGTGCAAGCTGCAATGTAATTCACTGCCCTGCAGTGGCAGCTGAGGCTTCTTTACTGGACCAGTTTTGTAACATGATCTTGTGTGTCATTTCTTAAGGCACAAATTCCCAACCTGGTTCTTCAGTCCACTTTGAGATTTCTTTCATGCTTAAATCAGCCAACACTTCTGTGGCTATTGCTTGTAACAGAGAACCTTGACTGAAATAGTGATGAATGAAGTCTGCCAAAGCACTTAAAAAAATTTTTTTTAATGTTTGTTTATTTTTGAGACAGAGAGCGTGAGCAGGACAGGGGTAGAGAGAGATACACACAGAATCAGAAGCAGGCTCCAGGCTCTGAACTCTCAGCACAGAGCCTAACGTGGGGCTGAAACTCACAGAAGGTGAGATCATGACCTGAGCCGAAGTCAGATGCTTAACTGACTGAGCCACCCAGCCACCCCAGCACTTTTAAGAAAAGGGTTAACAGCTAAAAGATTTACGGCTCTTTGCTCTGTGAGTCGGTAACAATGCCCCGCCATTGTTTGTATCCTTTAGTAAGGTTCTACTACATACACACCTGCTTTGTGCTAGTGGTATTTTGTGAGATATCAAGGAACAGGGCTCTTTTCCTCTTCTATAGCAACACGGAATAACCAGGGAATGCATGCTGGGCAGTAGGGCAATCCACAGATGAAGTAATTCAGCAGGAACAGATGCTTGGCATCAAAAGTGACCTGGAAAAGCATAAATCATACTCTCAGAATTCTCAGGAAGAGATGTGTGGTATGCCCACTGAAGGTAGGCTGAGTTTGAGCCAATTCCATTTCAATATGGTGCCTCAGCTTCTATTGGGCCTGTATTCACATGGCCCAGAGTAGCAACATGCATCTCCAGTGCATTTGTGCATACTTGCCGAGCTGTCTGTTCACTGAACAATGTTGCTTACGCCCGGCTTGTTCACCTTTAACCCTAGGGCCTGCATGATAGTTTATTCATTCATCACTTAACTTCTGAGGCAGGTAGCCTGAATTTTTGGGTTGGTCTGAACCAAGCTGAACTAATCTACATAATGGCTTCCTAAGACTTGCCTCAATATATGACTGTGAAAGTGATTAAATTATTAAAAGTAATGATAATTACTGAAACAGATATGGTGTTTTCTATGTACCAGGTACTACTCTAACCATTTTACTTTTATTAGTTCATCTAATCTTTATGACAATAATAGGTACTATTATTATTCTAATTTTATAGAGAATGAAGCGAAGGGACAAAGAGGTCTGATAACTTGCACAGGATCTTAGAGGTGGTAAATATCAGAGTGATGGTTTCAACCCAGTTAGTCTTCTGAATGTGAATTCTTAACCATTATGCTATATTAGCAAACCACAGGGTAGAATAAAGCTAATACAGTAGGACAGAGTTATATATTTAAAACCTGGTTTCCATGAGAGTGGCCAAATAAAGAAGGAGGCTGTGGATCTTTTCCTCATTAAAAATGCATTTTTTAAAGTTACTTCTTGTATATCTACATTAATAGGCAGGATCAGAACTTCAGATGTTCCATCAAAATGAAGCAAAACCTCCAAATCAACACCCAAACCAACCTACACTAATGAATTGTTCCAACACAGTTGGCCCTTGGCTACCCACTGCACAGAAGAGAAATTTTCCTCTGAATTTTGCCTGTAAGAGAATCTCTTAGTCCTTTTCTCAAGCATTGGAATCAAATCCAAAGTGTCCAACCACCTCATCTCTAGCCATGGCCCATACCTTTGGCTCCCAACTCACACATAAATTCCTCCCAATCACTTTGAAACTGATTTTCTGAATCCAGAGGCATCACTGAGCAGACTTTTGTAAATCAGAGAAGCAGAAGCTGTTTTTAACACTTGGTGGAGGAGCAGGGAGAGAAAGCTGGTAGAACTCATCCATCTTCCTTTACTTGCCTCTAGTCACTCTCACCTCCATTTCCATAGTTTTATTTTTTCTGTGTTTAAATGTTTTCCTTTGCTTACCCATTTTTGAGAGTACACAAATCTGTTTGCCTTTCTTAAAAAAAAGAATAAAAACACTAAAGATAAGGTTTAAATTCCCTTTGAACTACCTATTCTGCATCCCAGATCCCTTCCCAGAGGTAACCACTGGTAGTAGTTTGGTATGAATCCTCTTAGACCTTTTAATAGGCATTTCCTTTTGTATGCTTATGTAAAATAGTTGATGTTTGTACTTACAGAAAGCACTTGTACTAATAGAAAATATGTAGTTCTTTCAGTAGACTTGTAGAAAATATATATTTAGGTTATATATTTGTACTCAGTATATATATATTTATAATATATAACATTTTATATGTTTTTTACACAATAGTATCATAGTGTATGCATCTTCTAACTTGATTTTTTCCTTTAACAACAGACTTCTAATATCTGTATAGATGTACCTAATTCCTTTTAACTCTGGCATAATTTTACATAATGTGAATATATCATAGTTATATAGCCATTCCCTGGTCAATGGACTTTTAGGTTATTTTCACTTTTTCATTGTTATGAATAATATGCAACAAACCTGTCTAATTGGAGCCACGTGAGTATTTTTCTGCAGTGAACACCAAGAAGTATAACTGCTGGTTTATGGGGTATGCACATTTCAAATTTTAATAGATAGCATGAAACTGCCCTTTGAAATCCTGTGCCAATATATATCAATTTACAGCTATGAGTAAGAGTCCCATTTGTCTATTCACCTGCCAATATTGATATTATCACACTTTAATTGCCACCCTGATGGGCAAGAAATGACATCTGTTTTCATTTTACTTTGCATTTCCCTGATTGCTCATGGAGTTGAGCCTCTTTCTACTCTTTGTTGACTGTTCAGGTTCCTCTTCTGTGGATGGCCTGTTTATAGCCTTTGGCCATTTTTCTTTTGGGATATTTATTTTTTTTCTTATTGTTTTTGAGAGGCTTGCTTCTATCTTTTCCTCCTTGGCCTCTTGGGCAAAGGGTGCAGTGGTATTGGTTCCTCCTTGAACTTCAAGTCCAGTGTAATGAACCAGAGTTACATTCATTTCCAAGAATTTCTTTCCCCAAAGAGATGTAAGCCACAAACGAGAGAAAAGGAAATCTCTGCTGTAAACACCCAACTGTTGACCCTTTCAGTGCCTTTGCACATCCCTCTTTCTTGGACATCCTCCTAAACAAACCAGGTAAGAGCTTCTACTTAAATCAGTTATTTGCTTATTTTCAAAGAACATTTTTTAGGAGCTCAAGGAATTGCCAAAGAGAGGGAGAGCTGTTAGGGGTGTGATTTCTACTGAGCTTTTCTATATATTGTGTTTTTTGTTAGGCAATGTGACAATCTGAAAGAAATCTGCTCAGGGCAACAATGTACTGAAGTCCAACAACTTTTGAAGTTCTATTCTTGCCCCTGGTCCCCTCAGTTTAGGGTAAGAATATCTGTAGAGAAAAGAAATAAGACATTTGTTGAATAAATACAATATTCAGAAGATTAGCATGTGGAGCTTATCAGGTAAGGGTCTGAAAATAATTAACAAACATAAATTAATTTTTGATTACCTTCTATAATGCTAAGCGAAATAAGTCAGAGAAAGATATCATGATTTTGCTCATATATGGAATTTGAGAAACTCAACAGATGAACATAGGGGAAGGGAAAGAAAAAGAAGATAAAAACAGAGAGGGAGGCAAACCATAAAAGACTCTTAAATACAGAGAAAAACAGGGTTGTTCGAGGGGTCCAGGAAGAGCACTGGGTATCATTTATAAGAGATGAATCACTGAGTTCTACTCCTGAAGCCAAAGCTACACTGTACTTAATCTAACCTGAAAATAAGTTTTTTTAAAAAAATAGAATCTTTGATCACCCTAACAAGGAGAAGCTAAGCTGTTTCCTTTTCCCCACCAAGAATTTTTCCCATGTGCTATGTGTAACTGACTAAAAAAAAAAAAAAAGAAAAAGAAAAAAAAGCTGTCTATAATTTCAAGATCACTGTGGCTTCCTTTTGGCCAGTGCTTTGTTTGGTGTAGCTGCAGCTAGCATTTCAGCCAATCTGGACAAGAGAAAGGAAGTGAGAGGACAGAAGAATAGAACATAACTTGAAAGAAAATCAGAGAGGAAAGAAAGAAAAGGCACATGAAATGAAGAAAATAGACCTATACTTAAAAAGAAAAAGGAAAAAAAATAGTTGAAGGAAACATTCTTTTGTAATTTCCCATATCTGGTCAGTCATCAAGTTCTTTGTTTTCCTTTAAATTATCACTCTCTTTTAGACCATAAGACATAATCTGATTAAGAAAAAAAAAAGTCAGATCGTATTCTCTTTGTTTTGTGCCTGGATGATTCCAATCACTATATGACTAAAATCCATGCCAACTAAATCTCCATTGACTTTTGTCAATATTTTGCTTTATTTTTGTCCTCTGTTCACAATCCTTCCAGTGTTTCTTAGTTCCAGCTGTATCATATTAAATTTAACCTTTTCAGCCTGGCTCTTAGGACCCTTTAATATATGACCTCACCCCACATAGCCCTGATCAGATTGTCTCATCAACATTCCCTTCTCAGTCTGTCTTCTGTATTCCTTCCATTTAGAATGCCCTTGCTTTTCCTTTCTGAATTCTACCTATTCTTGAAGTTCTAGTCAAATTTCTCCTTCTCTATGAAATTTTCTGTCCACTCTACTTTTATCTTCTTTTCTCATAGCTATTTCAGTGTCCAAAGTACGTAATGTGCAATTTTAGATGGCCACACCTGTGAAACTTGAAGAGCATTGCAAGTCCTTGGATTCGCATTAGTTTTTCATTGTCTCTAGCACTTAATGACACTGGACAAACTACTTACCCTCTCTGAAGCTCCATTTTCTTGTGCATGATGGGAGATAATACTGTTTTACCTTAGAGGATCAGTGGAAGGAAAAAGAACGTGAAAGGATAGGTATGCAGTGCTTAACACCATGCCTGGCCTATAAAAAAAACTATAGCAGATATACCAATAATTTCCTTTTTGTCATCATACCCCTTTCTGAAAGAACCTACTTCTGCCACAGCCCCAGAAGAGATACCTACCATTTTTGGATACTTTTTGGATATAGGTAATTGAATGCTTGATTAAAAGTGATTAAATAATATTGATATTTACAATTACATATATATATTATACGTATAGTAAAATGAACTCTAGATGTAAGCAGTTCCAGCAATTGGTTTTGAGGCTCAGTGATAGCAGGGCTCTGAATTACCACCTCTGGAATTCTTTGGTTTGTTCCATACAGCATGACTTATCCTCAGATTCAAGAGTCTGGAAGGAAGGAAGGGATTCTCTTCTAACATCTCTCTTTTATTCGAGAGGAAAATCTTTCTAATAGACTTCTTTTTATATCTCATTGAGCAGAGAGATCATTTGTGATATATCAACTTCGAGCTCAAAGGGAGTCTGGATAAATGCACATCTGGCAAAAGGGAAAATACATTTATAATAACTAACCTGGACTAGTCATGATTCATCCTCTGGGCTTGGGCACATTCCTGCCTGAAAATGGAAGTGGGTTCTATTATCAAAGAAGGGATGGCTATAATGTAAGTGTCAACCATATCTGCCCTTTGGGCAACTCAAGATGCCACATTGACCCCTTTTTTTGGTTACTACTGATTGGAAATGAACAGTGAACTAAACTGAATCAATTAAATTCTTTCCCATTATAATTTAAATTAAGAGCTCAAGAACCAGTAATTCCTGATTCCAGTGCTTTAAATTCTAAGGCATACCTTGTGTTTTTCCAGTAAAGTCTCCTTTTATTGAGTTTCTGTTTCCTGAAATCAAAGCCACAGACTCATTTAAATGATCTCAATTAATAATAACTAAAATAATAACTATTATATTTACTGGCCTATTCTTTTTTTTAATGGTTTCATACATGTTAGTCTTTTCTTGCACATAATGTATAAATTCCTTAAGGCAGAAATCAATTGTGTACTTTGTTTCTCATAATTCTTAAACTACTATTTTTGTTTTAAATATTTTTATTTATTTCTAGGAGAGAGAGAAAGAGAGACAGCGTGAGCAGGGGAGGGTCAGAGAGAGAGGGAGATACAGACTCTGAAATAGGCTCCAGGCTCTGAGCTGGCAGCACAGAGCCCGACGCGGGGCTCGAACCCACGAACCGCGAGATCATGACCCAAGCGAAAGTTGGACGCTTAACCGACTAAGCCACCCAGGCGCCCCAATTCTTAAACTACATATTAACTAAAAATATGATAAGCTCCCTTAATACCTGTGGAATGATTGGTTGATTGGTTGCTATTCTTTTTAGTTAATATTTTTAACTCTTCCAGAAGTAGATAAAAAGAGACCTATCATGATGTATTATCCCTCAGATTAGTGAAATGCAGTTCCAGATTGCCAGTTTGATAAATTTAAGATCTTTTAAAATATAGTAAATTGACAGAAGAATAAAGAGATGTATTTCAATATAAAAACAGTAGTTGTGTTACCTATAAGAGGTAACACTATGACTCTATCTTCATTATTTCAAATTTTCCATGTAGGAGAGGAATTACTTTCAGAATCTAAAAAGAAATAAGTTAATTTCAAATAAGGCAATAAGGGAAAAATATATTTGGCTATTTAGTACATGTTTATTAATTTCCTTTTTTTGTCTAACAGTATAATTTTGGCCTTCATTGTATAATATAAAATTCAGATTTTAATCTCTTTTTAATTTAGAATAATATTAATCTCATAGGAAAGTTTAGCATGATTTTTAATTCACAGTACTAAATTATAAATTTTCCCTTAACTTAAGAACATTCCTATTTAATTCATTTATTTTTCTTTTTTCCCTACTTAATTTAAAACATGATTTTAAAATGAGCAGAAGACTGCTTGCTTGGCTATGTTTTTAGTCTAACATCATTAGTGTTTTCTTGCATCTCTGCTCATTGTTTAAAAGGAATGCTACTTTGTTAGCAGATCATTCAGATGTTTAATGGGCATTTGTGCAAAGTCTGACAAGTGAAAACAAAATTCCCCCAGAATCCAGTATCACAAAAGCTTTTGTTTCAAGCCACAAATTAGACAAATCTGTTTTTTTCCTAACACTCTGAACATTTATATCAAACAGCTCCAGTTTAAGTAAATATCCATTTCTTTAAAAAACAAAATTAATATTAGAATTCTTTTTGTTTGTAAAAAGAGCTAGATTCAACACATTCCAGATGTTGCAACTGGACTGCAGATGTATCCAAAATAACAATAAGGAAAATACATTTTTTGTTTTGATGCCAAGCAGAAACAATCGCCACTTAAGAATTCACGTTAAGGCCACAAAAAATTTCACTCTTGTACCAAGTAAATAAACACTATTGTTTTAGCAAAGTGCTTTAGGACATGATGTTATATAAATACCACACCTTCTTATCACAGGATGGGCATTTTTATTTTTTAATGTTATTTTATTTTATTTTTTTTTATTTACTTCTAGGAGAGAGAGAGAGAGAGACAGCGTGAGCAGGGGAGGGTCAGAGAGAGAGGGAGTCACAGACTGAAACAGGCTCCAGGCTCTGAGCTGGCAGTCAGCACAGAGCCCGATGCGGGGCTCAAACCCACGAACCGCGAGATCATGACCTAAGCGAAAGTCGGACGCTTAACCGACTAAGCCACCCAGGCGCCTCCATTTTTATTTTTTAAATTATTAATATTTATTTTTGAGAGAGAGAGAATGAGCAGGGGAGGGACAGAGAGAGAAGGAGACACAGAATCTGAAGCAGGCTCCAGGCTCCAAGCTGTAAGCACAGAGACTGACACAGAGCTCAAACTCATGAACCATGAGATCATGACGGGAGCCAAAGTCAGATGCTTAACCGACTGAGTCCCCCAGGTGCACCTGGATTGGCATCTTTAAACACAGATTTCTCATCTTTAAAAATCCACTGCTGTTGATATTAGGGTTACCAGGGTCTAATTTTCAGCCATGCAACATTCAGATGTGCAAAGAAAAGGTAGCTTCCTTAAGTTTAACTTTCTTCAACAGGCCCCCACGGGGTCAAAGGTTGTGGTGGGTAGAGGAGGCTGTGAATAAGGGTGAGCGAACTCTAATCTGGCCTGTCAGTAATACTTATATTTCTTCTGGTGTTAATGGACCCCTCTGGGGTGAATTCATTCGATTTGTGCGTCAAGATCAGACTAAATCTTCTTCCAGTTGCAATAAAAAATGGCAGCTGATAGATGGAGACTTTATAAGGTCTCCCATTGGAGGGGAAGGATATCCGATCAATGCTGGCACCTCCAGAATGGTGCCCGCAGTGTGGCCCGCCAGGCCCTCTCTACTCTGGAGGCCCGTGGAGGCTGCTCTGTTTTGGTCCTCATGCAGGCATGACTCCCCAGTTACTTAGCCCCATGTGAGCCCTCACTAGCCTGCGATCCTGGGCCCAAGATTCACACAGTGGCTGGTCTGGGCAGCACCACCCCAACACAGCTCTGCGAGCCCCACTGCAGCCCACACTACAAAGCATAGCAAGGGGAGAGGGAGCAGGCTGGCTCAGGGAGCGCTCAGAGTTGACCCATTCCTTCCCTTTGTCCAGCCTGGCTTTGTCACCATATACCCACCAGTCCACCTATGAGGCCACTCTTTTCAGAACCCCTTGGTTTTGGGCTTTGCCTCCCTTCCTGTGACATATCCTGGCCCTCTGGGGCTTTTTTTTTTTTTTTTTAATTTTAATTTTTATTTATTTCTAGGAGAGAGAGAGAGAGAGACAGTGTGAGCAGAGGAGGGTCAGAGAGAGAGGGAGACACAGACTCCGAAACAGGCTCCAGGCTCTGAGCTGGCAGTCAGCACAGAGCCCGAAGCGGGGCTCGAACCCACAAACCGTGAGATCATGACCTAAGCGAAAGTCGGACGCTTAACCGACTAAGCCACCCAGGCGCCCTGCTGGGGCTTTGACCTGGAATGGAGATGTCAGGATACACCACTCTCATAGCTTTTATTCCCTGTTGCAAAAAGGGCTAACTTTTCATATCTTTGTCTTACCAACTTCCTTCTTCCAGAAGCTGCCTTCCTTTCCTGGGGCTGTGATGGAAATGGGGAAAAGTCAGATCACACAGAAAGGGAACCTGAAAATATGGAGAAATTGTTTAAATATTTCAACTGTATATCAGGGTTAGGTTTGTCTGAATTACTACCTCAAAACAATAGTGGCATAAATAAGATCAAAGATGATTTTTTTTTCTCATATAAGTCTGGAGATAGGCAGTTCAGGGCAGATATGGCCCAAGGAAGGACCCCATGACTTAGGGCTGCTTGGGACTGGTAAGTATGTGACATTTAGTCTCAATGGTACCTTGTGGTCTGAGATGGAGGCTCCAATTCCATCCATCTTGTCTGCATTCTCACCAGAAAAAAAAAAAAAAAAAGGAGGAAGAGAAGAGCAGCAAGTAAATGTCAGCTGGCTCTTAAGGAAACTTCCAGAAGCTGCCATAGGACACTTGTCTCTTGGTAATATGGTCACATCTAGCTGTAAGGAATGCTGTGACAGGAGGTGGCATAGTGGTCAAGCATGTACCCACCCAAAATGAGGATTCCTTCACTATGGAAGGAGGGGAACATGATTATTGGAGGACAGCCAGAAGTCTCTGACTTGAAAAGTTTTCATTATTCCATTCTGAAACAAGTTGCAGGAATACATTTTTGAGTTTCTAAATTTATGGTGTTGTAGAAAGAGCATTTGACTACAAGTGGAAACAAATAGCAAAAAACGCCCTTTACTTTTTAGTTCTAGCTTTTCTACTAGCTTATTGTGTGGCTTTAAGGAAATCAGTGCCTCTCTGAGTTTGATTTCCTTTTCTATAAAATAAGGAGGTGTACTAGAGGCTTCAAAAAATTCCTTGAAGCTCTGATTGTACCTGTGTCTACAAATCCGGCCTTAATTTTAAGGATCTTTGTTTTATAATTCCTACTTTCACTTTATATAAGTATCAGAACTTATGATGGTGAGTAATGATGGATGCATAAATCCTTTAATTGTGTGTGCATTACAAAACTGTGTTAATATAATGCAGTTGCCCAATATCCCCCATACTTTTTATCTTAAACACTGAACTATGATTGCCTTTGATCTAATTTTTAAGTTTAAATCTTACTGATCTGTTGGCAGATACAGAACATATTAATCTAGGTGTTCATAACAAGATTGGTATATGTATTCATAGCTACGGAACATATTATCTACTGGTATTGGTTCCAAATAATATATATGAATGTGTTATGCATAGTATTCATGTGATGTGAATAGGCTACTGTTATATTTATGTACTATATAATACGAATTTTATATGTATATTCTATGTAATGTGAATATGTATTCATTATGATATGAATGTATTATGGATGTTAAGTTTATAAAAATACATTACTAAAGAAAAGATGGAGATATTAGTTACAAATATATTCTTAGTCTCTGAGATTGAGGTCATGTAGCTTAACTAGACTCCCCTAGAAAAAGACTGCATATCAACAGGGAGAAAACAATTGGCTTGTTGAACCATTGTTTTGCTCCTGAATGTCATTTTGTAATGTTATTATAAACTAGACCTGCAAATAATGCTTGGGCAGAGTTTGGAAACTTTAGAAGACTGTATCCTTTGGCATGGGCAGATTTATGCTCACTACCTAAGTGCTCCCCTCATCTTAAGTATATATAAGGTTGCATATTGATTCCATATCTGTTTTATCTTCAAATTTTCTATGGAGAGTATTTTCTACCTTAGGTGTTTTTTCTATAATCGAAATTTCATAATCTATTTTTCTTCTTTTTACTGTATATTTTTGGTGAGGAGGGAGAAGTGGCAGAGAAGATGTCAGGAATAAAACCTCAGTTTGTGTTTGCAACCTCTCTGGAAATCATGGTTAGCTACCATTGTTCAGAATCTTCTGGAGCTTCTCAACTCATAATTAAATGGCCACTTTTGTCTCCTCTCTATTTCTGGGATTTCTTTCCTCCTTAAGTAATAGCTCTAAGGACAGCAGCTGTCCTTTGAGGAGCTTTGAAGGCCAATAGATGATAGAGAGATAGACATCCTGAAATGCTCTCTCTTTACTATTTTCAACACAACCATCGATGTGTCTGTTGGAAGCCACCCAAGATTTGGAAGGGGAATGATGGTGCTGTAAGAATCAGGTGGGGACATCTTGCAGATAACTCTGTTACATCGAATAGATGGAACACTCATATTTAAATATGTATGTAGATTTTTGTTTGAGACTGAGATATGAATTCCTTTCTTCCCTATGATTTCCTGCTTCTTAATAAATTTAAAGAATATTGGTGATGGGTACTCTAACAGTGATTATATTTGTCTTTGCCCTTTCCTCAACCTTTGTTTACTATTGGCTTCAGCACACAGACTATTTGAATTTGTAGGTGTTTATTTGTTCTCCCCCTTTTGAAAGTGTGCTACTGTTTTTACAACTAATGATTATACTACTTTTGACTGGAAGACCACAGTAAGTAAGACAAGCAAATTATTTTGAAACATTTTTTATTTAGGAAAGAAACACTTACAGTCTTCCTTGTTTACCTAACTAGAGACACCCATTTCTCTGAAGAACAGAGAATAGACATTTTCTCTGCCTTTTTAATATCAAGCCCTTCACATGGGTTATATGGTACATGTTAGGAAGCCAAATAGTGAGGAGTAAAATTGAGAATATTTAAGTGTGATCAGGTTCAATTAGTATTTTAGAAGTTTATCTCCATATGAAGAAAATGGGACTTGAACTAAGAATAGAATTAAAAATACAAGGATGGTGAAAATTCAAACAGGTCAGATTAATACCTACTGGTGTCTCTGAGATCTAACTGAAAGCAAACATGTAGTTATTTGCATAATTTTGATCATCGAAGAGTAATATGGCTTATACACACTTGGATGAAAACCGACTGGCAACAGGGTATTCACCAAGGAAGGACTGCAGAGGCATCAAACAAGGAAGCTTGGAACACCAACCACGCCCAAAAATATCATCATGTAGTGAATATAAATGCTTACTTTGGGCACAGAAATGGGTGGCATTGTGGTGGTCATACAAACCAGACTGAGACAGTGGTCAAAACCTCACAAGGAGGGATTGTGGCAGATGTTGTAGGCTGGCTGACCCAAATTCAATCTCCAACCTTCTCCTTTATTTACCTTCTTTTTCAGCCTCTACTATAGCTAGAGGGCCAAAAAACATTTCAAGTCAGTGAAATACAGCCAGAAGCCCTTGAGGGGAAGGTCCTGGTGTGTCATTTCCTAAATCAAAAGGCCAAGCCTCCTGAAGAGAAAGCCCCATGCCCCTTGTCCCTTGCTCTTTTCCTTTTGGGACATGGTCATGAGGCTTGGAGGGGCAGCAACCATTGGAGAACAATGAACTGACAGGCATGGACATGAAAGTCATTACATTAAAGATGGAGTAGTAGAAAAAAGAGAGAGCCTGGGTCTTTGATAGCATCACTGGGCTTCAGTACTGGTTTCGCTTAACTTAAAAACATCATGTTACATGAAAAAGAACAGACTCCCTTAAATACTAGTTATTTAAGTCATTTTGGGGCTTTTCTGTTATTTGCAGGTGAATATAATCTTAAATGATGCAGTGATCAAAGAAAGGAAGGGTTTTAAATTTAGAATAAATATATAAATACCAACGTATATGTTCAAGAGAACTTCCTGAATGCTGTCAACTTATTACTTCTGCTGAAACTAGTTAATTGATCATATGGTTTTATATTCAAGATATGGCACTTCCTCTATTTTTTTTTTAAAATATTTTTATTTATTTCTAGGAGAGAGAGAGAGACAGCGTGAGCAGGGGAGGGTCAGAGAGAGAGGGAGATACAGACTCTGAAATAGGCTCCAGGCTCTGAGCTGGCAATCAGCACAGAGCCCGATGCGGGGCTCGAACCCATGAACCGTGAGATCATGACCCAAGCGAAAGTCGGACGCTTAACCGACTAAGCCACCCAGGCGCCCCTTACTTCCTCTATTTTATAACTAGTCAACATCACTGTAGTGGAGGAAATCATGAACAGGAGGAAAATGGTGGCTCAGACTTCTGGAGTCTTCCAGGACCTGGCCTGGAATCAGATCTAGCTATGTAGCCCATTGCTGAAATGGCTCTCCTGACCTTGACATTGCCTCTGAGTAGGGAGTAGAAAGTCAATAGAATAATGTACCCATTGCTAAAGAGGAGGGAATACAATTTGTATAAGGACCAAGGGCCTTCTCAGAGGGAAAAGTCTGACACCCCAATCCCTACTTTCTGAGATTCAAACTTAGAGAGAGATGGTGGGCTAGAATGAGATGGCTTTGACCAGGAGATGTGGTCCCAGTATGAACTTGGGCATGACTATGTGATTTGCTTTGTCATTGAGATGTAGGAGGAAGTAATGTGTGTCACTTGTAGGCAAGGCAAAGAGACAGTGTGAGGTTTCCACTGCTCTCTTTCCTCCAGCTGGCAATGTTCCAGATAGTGGCTGCTTAGTCTGTGGGGATTGGGAGTGAAGTTAATGCAGAACAGCCAGAGCAGACCCAAATGGGCACAAAGCTATGTAAGAAATAAGCCCTCATTATGATCCAATTAAGTTTGGAGTCATTTGTTTCTTGAACATAGCCTAGCTATTCTGACTTCTCAACTAGGACTAATTGAGCACATTTAATGTTATTAAGCTCAAAATAGATGCTTTGTGGTTACATGCTTTGGGGTGCCTCATTTCCAAAACTGGGTCCCACAGAGGCCTAAGGTTGTGCCAGGCATCAGTAGTATTCAGTGGGGAGAAAATTGATACTAGTGAATTTTTTCTTTTTTTTTTTCTTTTAAATGTTTTATTTATTTCTAGTTGAGAGAGAGAGACAGCGTGAGCAGGGGAGGGTCAGAGAGAGAGGGAGTCACAGACTGNAAATGTTATAATAGGGATAGATTTGTTTTAGGCTGCTGTTGAGACTATTCTTCTGTTGATGTTGTTTCTCATTTTGAGCCTGGGACCTTTTATTTTTTTTTTTAAATTTTTGTAATGTTTTATTTATTTCCAGGAGAGAGAGAGAGAGACAGCGTGAGCAGGGGAGGGTCAGAGAGAGAGGGAGTCACAGACTGAAACAGGCTCCAGGCTCTGAGCTGGCAGTCAACACAGAGCCCGACGCGGGGCTCGAACCCACGAACCGCAAGATCATGACCTAAGCGAAAGTCAGACGCTTAACCGACTAAGCCACCCAGGCGCCCCAATTTTTTTCTTTTTAAATATTTAAGAAAAAAATCAAACCGGTAGTATCATGGATAATTTATCATTAAGAAATGGTATGGCATTCCTGAGAACACTGCTATTGAGGGATAATGTTGAGAATAATCTATTGGCGCTCTCCTCACTTCCTTCTTTCTACTCCAAAGTTGTACTTTTTAAAATTTTATTTTTCAAAGTTGTATTTTAAAATCAAATCCCTTCATTTGGGCCTTTCACCTCTTTCCTCAACCCAGGCAGCCAGACATGATGAGTCACTTTCTGTGCATGGACAGAGGCACTGAAGACAAGAAAATAAAGGTGGCATATTTGAGTCTTGAATTCAAAATATACCGGTGAAAGGTAGATAATTATAGAGGTAATGAAAGGCAGCCTAGATAAAAAGAACTCATGGGATGGGAGAAATATATTGGGAAGGATTGGGAGGAACCATTTGAGGGGGTGCAGCATACAAAGCAAGAGACTGTAAGCCCGCACCATAATCAGCACAATGTATTTCTGGTCCCAAGGAGGTCCTCCAGAAGCCAAGCACAGGTTCATCTGTGTTGCCTGTTGTGGTGCAGAGAGGACTGCTGATAGTCATCAGCACAGTGCTTGCCAATCATCCAGCAGGAGTGATGGCCATCTATGCCCTGAGATTTTGTTCAGGGCTCCTCTCTGACTCACCACAAGTAGATAACAGCACAGATTCTCAGGAACTCCCTGGATTACAGGGTAGGGTGTGGACTCCTAGTAGAGGGTACCGTAGTTATGGGGGCTTGAAGAGAAAGCTCCTGCTTAGATGAAGATAGGACCCAAAAAGTCCAGCTGGAAATCTCCCAGCATGTCCTTATTATCTAGAAAGTTACTTCTTGCTGATGCACAGATGAGAATGTTCAATCTGCACTTTGAATTTACCCAGGTCTGTGTTACGTATTTTATCTTAAAAAATATCTTTTGTCTTAAAATCTTAATTTGACCCAAGAGAACTGAAAACATATTTTTGCATAAAAGCTGGTACATGAATGCCCATAGCAATATTATGCATAATAGCCCAAAGTGGAAACAACACAAATGTCCATCATCTTTTGAATGGATAAACAAAAAGTGATATATTCTTCATATAATGGAATATTATTGAACCATAAAAAGGAATGAAGTACTGATTCATGCTACAGCATGGATAAACCTTGGAAACATCATGCTGAGTGAATGAGCTAGACATAAAAGATCACATATTGCTTAAGTACCATTTATAAGAAATGTCCAGAAAAGGCAAACCCATGGAGACTAAGTAGATTAGTGGTTGCCGGGAGCTGGGGGTTGAGGGAAGTGGGGAGTGGCTGGTAATGGGAATACGATTTTCTTCTAGGGTGATGAAAATATCCTGAAATTAGTGGTGATAACCTCATGGTAACTAAAAATCATTCTAAAAGGCTGTGATATATCTTGATAAAAATTAATTTGTAATACTTAGTTTTAATTGTATGTAAAAATATTTATACTTTATAAACGTATTTTCTGCGGATCTAAAATTGAAAAAAGACAGTTTTAAACAAAAAGCAATCTTAGTAGCCCACAGACTTTGTCAGTCTAAAACAAGCAAAAAATGGGGCGCCTGGGTGGCTCAGTCGGTTAAGTGTCTGGCTTCGGCTCAGGTCATGATCTCGTGGTTCGTGGGTTTCAGCCCTGCATTGGGTTCTGTGCTGACAGCTAGCTCAGAGCCTGGAGCCTGTCTTCGGATTCTGTGTCTCCCTCTCTTTCTGTCCCTCTCCTGCTTGTGCTCGCTCTCTCTCTCTCTCTCTCTCTCTCTCTCAAAAATAAAAATTTAAAAATTTTTTACAAATTAAAAAATAAACAAGCAAAAAGTGAAATGCTTCAAAGTGAAAATGAAAAATCACACTTTGTTTTCTACAAAAAGAAGGAAGTGAGCTATTCAGGATGAAATAATTGAATTTTAGAGAAGCCTGCTTCAGTAGTCCCCAAATATAGCAAAGCACACTGATAGTGTTGTTCTTCGTTTTCGGGAAAATGAATTTTTTCACATTATAATGTATTAAAGGCAAAATTTAAGCATAGACTGTATGCTCTTTGATCAGCAGCCTTGTTGCTGATGTTAAGCAGGCTCCCAGGGGTGCTTGGGTGGCTCAGTTGGTTAAACATCCGACTTCAGCTCAGGTCATGATCTCACAGCTCATGGACTTGAGCCCCTCGTCGGGCTCTGTGCTGACAGCTAGCTCAGAGCCTGGAGCTGTTTCAGATTCTGTGTCTCCCTCTCTCTCTGACCTTCCCCTGCTCATCCTGTCTCTCTCTCTCTTTCTCAGAAATAAATAAAACATTTAAGAAAAAATTAAAAAATATTTTAAATAAAGCAGGCTCACAACTTTTAAAAAGTCACATAAGAAAATCTGGATGAAACAAAATTGATTCTGAGAAGTCAAAGAAATAGTCTCAATTTGTTCATTCTTAACATAAAAATGACTTATTTTTGGTCTTATTCTAAGACTAATAAGACATGCAAATCAATTTTGATCATTAGCCAAATTAGTTGATCTATGTGATCTATTTTTTTCTGTCTTCACTAATACAGCCTATACATTATATCTCATGACTTCTAATTAATATTCTGCCAGTAAATTAAACTTGAAGAAGTGTTCTGCAGTTAAGCAAGTTTGGGCAGTGCTGCTGTGGTTTCCTTCTCTGCACACCTTCACACCAGAAAGCTATATTTAAAAATAGGTTATGCTACAGGAATGAACAATCCCGAAATCTCGATTGCTTATTTTTTTTTTAAAGTCTATTTTGAGCTCACATTCCGTATTTTCGGTGAGTCAGCAACAGTCTCAGCTGGCAGTCAGTACAGCAGCAGCTCAGTCTCCATGCTCACCTCCACAGTGTCACCTCCACAGTTTCTTAGGAGGGCACTGCGGCGTCTTGCATGCACAATTAAATGCATTGTGCAAAAGAGCACATGTCTCTTCCACTCACATTTCATTGGCCTAAGCAAACTACATGACCACACCTAATTTCCAAAGGGGCAGAGACCTGCAATCCTACCTTGTGCCCAGAAGGAAGGAAACCCAACGGTGAACAGCCCTAATATCTACCCTGTAGTCCACTCACTGTCCAATGGAAGTATAACCCAAGCCCCAAATGTAATTTCCAGTTTACTAGTAGCAACTCTTAAAAAAGAGTGAAAAAGAAGCAGGTGAAATTAATTTTATTAAAAAAAAAATTTTTTTTAACATTTATTCATTTTTTTTTTTTGAGAGGCAGAGAGAGAATGAGTGGGGGAGGGGCAGAGAACGAGAGGGAAACACCTAATCAGAAGCGGGCTCCAGGCTCTGAGCTGTCAGCACGGAGCCTGATATGAGTCTCAAAGTCACTGTGAGATCGAGACCCCAGCTGAAGTTGGTCACGTAACTAACTGAGCCACCCAGGTGTCCCTGAAATTAATTTTAATAATGTATTTTACTTAAACCAATATATCTAAATATTATTTTAACAATATTATTAATATTATTTCAACAACTATTTCTCAAGAAATTGAGAAGTTTTATCCTTTTTTGACCTAAGCCTTTCAATTCAGGTGTGTATTTTACACTTGCAGCATATCTCAGCTTCTACCAGCCATATTTCAAGTGCTCAGCCACATGTGGCTAGTGGCTGCCTTACTGATGGGACAGTCTAGTGTTTATGGCTTGGAAACATAGCCCTAAACACTACCACAAGGTTGAAATTTCCTTGAAGAGCACTTTGTTTTAATAAAAAAAAAATAATATGTATACTTTAGTATAAAATAATGTTTTATAGATTATTATTGCTTAAAAATTGTTCAGGGAAAGTGAGCCATATTAATCCTGTAGCTCTGCTTCTTGCCAACATATTGCCTTGAACCCCAGAAGGACTGGACCAGTACCTGGAGAGTTCTGTTCCAGTTCCAGGGGATTCTAATTAATTGGAGGGCTTTATGTAAATCATGTGGCCTTACTGAGTCCATTTCCTCATCTGTAAGATGGCATGCCTACATGAGATAATCTTGAAAGAGCCTTTTAAAATCTCAGATTTCAAGATTCTAGTTAGGATGCTAGAATCCTGGATTCTAGTTAAGGCTATGATGACAAGAGCTGGATTTTTTTTTTTTTTTCAAGAAAAATGCACCATTTGTACAGTAGCCTTAGAGTAATGTGTTCGGGGGCACTTTTTCCAAGGAGGAGAATGGCTAGCTATCCTAACTCCATCATTACTGAGCAGCCATTGACAAAAGAGGGCCTCTGCAGTCCTCTAAGTTGAGTGGCACAGGTAGCTTCTGAGAACTTAGAAAGACTTGCCTTTGGTTTAGTTGGCAGTGGGTGCCTGTAAAGGGGGGTGGGGGGAGGTCTGATGAATGCTCTCTTCTGTCATCACCACTGGAATCCCACTGGACATTTCACCTCAAGGCAGGGAAAAAGTCCAGTGTCTGTAAGATTAACAATCCACAGGGTGTTTCCGAAGCCAGAGTAATTATTTGAACAGTAAAGGGGGAGGAGAATGAAAACTTCCTTCTTTCACTCCATGGTCAATGAACTAGTCTGGCTGAGGATGAAGCTAATACCTGAGGAGAAGATCTCACTCCTGTACCTCCAGGGGTTATTCACTGTGGTGGTCTTGCTTACACTTTGGAGGGATGTCAGCACAGGGAGGAACAGTTTGAAAGGGCCTCAGGCACAGGCTCTGCACAGTCCAGAGTTGCCTTATGCCTGAGGTGCTCTTCAGACAAGGACACAGCAGCTTCTTGCCTTTTCTCCTGTAAATTTTTAGAGCAGCAGCAAATGGAAACAGAAGTGTCTTCCTTTGGTCTGCTCTGAATTCACTTACAAGGCAAATCTCAGTTCCTCTAATTCTAAATTTCTCACATAAGATGCCAGGATTAATTAGCAGAGTTCATTTACTGCCACTTGTGCACTTGGGAATTCAGAATCTGAACACTAGGTGAATATAATTCATTATGATATTGCAAGGAAAAAGGGATTACTTGGTAATATTAGCAGTGGTATTTTATTATATATAAATTGAAGATGTATGGTATCTTCTAGTCCCTTTCTTCAAACCCATGTATAAAAAAGATACATTGAGTGTTTTTATGAGAATTTCTTATTTAAACTGTTAGTCTTCCCTTAGCTCAAGGAAGTGGGAAATTGCAAACCAAAAACTTCCTGCTTAAATAGTTGGACTCCAGAATCTGGGCTAGGACACTGATTTTTTGAAACTTAATACAGAAACTCTGAACTTCAACATTTTTCTTACCCCTTTAGGCAGGAATACATACCCTGGTTGAGTTTCCCCTTAAGAAATGACCCTCATGGTTTAAAAAAAAAAAAATGATAAAAGAGGACAAAAGACTGTGGAGTTCAGCTTTCCTTCCAACTGAAACATCTTATCAGTAAATTCCTACATTCCTGGATCAATTTCTGGTGAGTGAGACAAAATGAAGTATGCAATATGAGTTCAGGTGAGGTGAAGTGAAGATGTTTACTTGAAAAAAAAAACACCTGTATTTTTGTTCTGTTACAGCTGGGTGTTTCTTTCTGGCTCTGTGTGCCACACAGGACTGACAGAGTAGGCCAGTGCTGGGTCAAACACTTGATGCACGTAGACTGGTTCTCATTCTTGCTCCAGCATTTTTGGATAACCTTACGTAGGAGATATGTCAGGACCTCCTCAAATAGAAGACAGGCTAAAGTCATCGAGGGTTATGTCAGGTCTTCTGCTGGCCCATCTTCAGACCTGGGCCCACAGGCCCAGCCTCTGTTAATTAGAGACCATTGTCGGCTCCCAGGCCCCACCTGCCTTTCCTGTCTGTCCCATCCCTGGTGTCATCCCAAGCTCCTCGCTGCCCCTGACGCCTGTGACCACCCAGAACGTGTTGTACACTTTTTCACACTGAACTGTCACTCTTCATATTCTCTCTGATTGAAAGAATTTTCTATTCTCTTCTTTTTATTGGTTTCTCAGTTTGCAGCCTGAATATCTCTCTCATTATGAAGTCCTTCTAAAGTCCTTGCCCCCACCCTGCCACCCTTTGAAAGTAACTGCCACCTCCCTTGTGCTTTCAAAGCACACAGATCGTTTCTCTTTCTCTCTAGTATAGCATTTGCCACATGGCTTTGACAGGGTTCAGGACAACTTCCCCAAAATACAGTATCTTGTGCATTGAATATTTTAAAGTGAAGGAATATGAGAAATGGCAAGTGCAAGAAGAACCCTCTGACCTTTCCCTGAAACAGATCATAAGACTCTCATGTGAGAGGTGCCTTCCCTATTCCTGGAAGAAGGGAGCATCCTTATCTCTAAGATAGAGGGACACCCAGAAGAAACTGAACAAACAGAACTAAGTTCCCCCTACTTTACCACACTTAGCTCACCCACATTTCCCCATAACTTTCCTCTCTTCCATCCAACTGAGCTTTTTTAAAAGCCCTCAGGCTTAACCACTTCTTTTGTCCTCATTTCCTTATAGAAGGTTCCTGTGTCACGTAAAACTTACATAAATTTGTATGCTTTTCTCTTGTTAATCTTTTTTTTTTTTTTTTTTTTTTTACAGAGACCCAGTTGAGAATCTAAAATCGTAGAAGGAAAGATAGTTTTATTCCCCTACAGTTTCATAGTGTCGCATGGCCTTAAACAAGTCTCTTATGCTTTCTGCACCTCAGTTTCATCATCTGTAAAATGTGAGCAGAAACAAAGCTTCCATCTTAGGGCTCTTGTAAAGACACAAAACTTACAAAGCCCTAGCACAGTTCCTGGCACACAGCAAGGACTCAATTAATGGCAGCTACTATCATTATTGTAATTATCATCATAATTATTAACGACATGGAACAATGTGGAATAGTGGCAGAATACAACTTGATCGGCAGGGTTTAGTGGGTAGGACCAAAGTGACAGTATCTCCTAGCTCTACTCCATTCCTTTTTATAAACTCTTTATTATGAAAAATTTCTAATATAGACAAAAGTAGAAGGCACAGCATAACAAACCCTATGACCCAGCCTCAACAATTATCAATATAGTGTCCAATTCTTCACATCAAGATAAGCATTCTGTCTGTTTTGTATATCTAATACAGTTGTTTCAACCACCAAATTAAAAAATTTAAAATATATTAGTTATTATATAAGTAATCATGGAACAAGACCATGCAGTTGTACTATTCTCTGCAGTTTATTAAAAGCTCTCATAACATTCCACTAACTCTTTGAATAAACCCATGGCTTAGGTATCATTATCTTCATTTTATAAACACAGTCCTGAAGCTCAAAGAAGTTGGATGCCTCCCTATATCAGTCAGCTTGGGGCTGTCATAAAATACTATAGACTAGATGGCTTAAACAATAAATATTTATTTTCTCACAGCTCTGAGACTGTAAATCCAAGGTCAGGGTGTCAGCATGGTTGGGACTCTCTCTTCTAAACTTGTAGGCAGCCTTCTTTTTTTTAATTAAAAAAAAAATTTTTTTTTTTACAAATAGTTTATTGTCAAATTAGTTTCCACATAACATCCAGTGCTCATCCCCACAAGTGCCCTCCTCCATGCCCATCCCCCCCACCCCCCCACATCCATCAGTCCTCAGTTTTTGTCAGCATTCAAGAGTCTCTCATGGTTTGCCTCGCTCCCTTTCCCCCACCATTCCCCCCCTTCTTCTCCCCCTTGGTCCTCAGTTAAGTTCCTCCTAATCCTCCTATACGTGCAAACATATGATATTTGTCCTTCTCTGCCTGACTTATTTCGCTCAGCATAACACCCTCAAGGTCCATCCATGTTGCTACACATGGCCAGATTTCATTCTTTCTCATTGCCATGTAGTATTCCATGGTATAGATAAACCACATCTTCTTGATCCATTCATCCGTTGATGGACACTTAGGCTCTTTCCATGTTTTAGCTATTGTGGAGAGTGCTGCTATGAACATTGGGGTACACGTGCTCCTATGCCTCAGCATTTCTGTATCCCTTGGGTAAATTCCTAGCAGTGCTATTGCTGGGTCATAGGGGAGTTCTATTGTTAGTTTCCTGAGGAACCTCCACACTGTTTTCCAGAGGGGCTGCACCCGTTTACATTCCCACCAACAATGTAGGAGGGTTAGGCAGCCTTCTTCTTGCCATGTTCTCACATGGGAGAGAGAGAGCAGCAGGGAAGGGAGGGGGAGGTGGGAGGAAGGGAGCTAGAGCAAACTCTGCCATCTCTTCTTATTAGGGCACTAATCCCATCATAAGGATCCCCCTTCATGACCTGATTTAAATCTAATCACCTCCCAAGGGCCCCATCCCCAATTACCATCACCCTGGGAATTAGGACTTCACCATATGAATTTAGTCAGGAGGGACACAGTCTAATCCATAGCACTCCTTCTTCTCCCTGTCAAGGTCATGTAGCTTATATGGCAGAGCCAGAAATTAAACCCCTAGTTTTCCAACTGGTTCTCATTCTTGCTCCAGCATTTTTGGATAACCTTATGTAGGAGATATGTCAAGACCTTTCTTGAACTCTTTCTTTCCCTAAAACCAGAGACATTTGAAATTATTTTGAAACTAATTCAGTCAGGACTTTCACCTGTTTTCTTGGCTACTTCTTATGATAGACACCCCTTAAATGGAAGCTTCAGTGTTCTCCTATTCATTTACCTGGCTCTTGTGGAAATTGGATTTGAGAACATTTCTTCCTGGTGGTAATTTCTTCACAGGTACTAGATAGTAGATCCTGGGTAGAGCCCAATCGGATACTAGGGAGTTGCCAGAAGACAACTTCAGGTTTTAAGGTGCACAGTAATGTCAGAAATTACTCATGGAAAAAGGAAATTTACAGAAATTGAGGCTTTGGTTCTTTATTTGACCTATTGAATGTAATATTATTTTAAAAAACTCTGATATAATATGGTTTTTCTTGGTAAACAACGAAGTTCAGAAAAGTTCTGTTTTTCTCTTTCATAAAAAGCAGGGAAGCAATGATTTTATTTTCCCGGGGACTTTCATCTCCATAAGCTTTTTACCTCCAGTTGAATATGGTGATAACTGTTGTCATTAGAGTGGAGCCAGAGGTTTGCTCTTTCCCCTCCTGTAGATTCCTGCTGCTTCAGATTTTAGGATTTATTATTTTGCTGCTTAACTATTATGTTTTGAATGTGAAAAGTGACCTGAAGAATTGATTACTCTTAAAGGTTTAACTCTTTTTTTAAATTTCTTACTCTATTCCTAAAGAGGGAAGAGACCAATTTGTTTTTCATTTTAACACAACATCATTGGAGGTTATTTCTGGAATATTCCAGGGAAGGTTTAAGATGTTGACATAAGAGAACCAGAATCTTTTTTTAAAAGTCTGGTGAACAACGCAATTCCTAATAGAGCAAACTCAAGGTTCTGAGGAGGTCTAGAGAGGAGGCTCCCTATTCCAGCTCCCTGTATGTACTGATACACAATCTGGGAGATGCTTTAAGCAATTTGGGATGGTTAATTTTATATTTCAACTTGGTTGGGCCACAGGGTACCCAGATATTTGATCAAATATTATTCTGGGTATATCTGTGAGGGTGTTTCTCAATAATATTAACACCTGAGAATAGCAGGTTGCCCTCCCTAATGTGGGTAGACTTCAACGCATCAGTTGAAGGCCTGAAATGAATAAAAAAGCTGGGCAAGAGAATGTTTCTGCCTGACTGCCTTTGAGCTGGAACACTAGTCTAAGCCTATCTTCAGACTTGAAACATCAGCTTTTCTTCAGTCTTGGGCCTGCTGGCTTTTAGACTGGAACTTACACCATCAGCTCTCCTGGGTCTTGCTGACTAAAAATCTTGATACTTGTCATCCTCTATAATTGTATGAGCCAATTTCTTTTTTTTTTTTAATGTTTTATTTATTTCTGAGAGAGAGAGACAGCATGAGCAGGGGAGGGTCAGAGAGAGAGGGGGATACAGAATCTGAAACAGGCTTCAGGATCTGAGCTAGCTGTAAGCACAGAGCCCAATGTGGGGCTCAAAACCACGAACCGTGAGATCATGACCTGAGCCAGTCAGACGCTTAACTGACTGAGCCTCCCAGGTGCCCCTGTATGAGCCAATTTCTTATAAGAAATCTATCTATATGTCTATCCATCTACCCATCCATCCATCCATCCATCCATATATACATCCATCCTTCCTTCCTTCCTTCCTTCCTTCCTTCCTTCCTTCCTTCCTTCCTTCCTTCCTTCCATCCATCCATCCATCCATCCATTCATCCATCTTACTGGTTCTGATTCTCTGGAAAACCCTGACTAGTACACTTCCACATATCTCCTGTGGTAGCTTTATAAAGTGTCGACTTGACAACATTGAATTACATTTTCCAGAATTTTCTTCCCTGTGTCGAAGGTGGATCACAAGACACCTTTTGCCCGAAATTCGGGAGCAGCAGCCATATTGCTTTTATTGCAGCGGGTGGAGTTGGGGGATTGTTTGAGTGTCAGTAGAGAGGCACCACATGCTGCTGTGGCTCACACCTTTTTGCTGCTTGCTGGCGCATTTCGTTGGTATAGCAAAGCAACAGGTCTGCAGCTTTTTCACTTGCCACTGGATCCTTCTTTGGCTGAGCCAAGCACATGGATGGCTAGCTCTGTGACAGAAGGCACCAGCTACTACTGCAGGACACCGCATTCTGGAAGTTGGAAGCAGTAAGGGACATTGGTTTTAGTCCATCTTCATGGGCTCTGGATTACACTTGCAGGTTTTAGTTTGTTCTTCACTTTACATCAGAGTTTCTAAACCTTGGTACTACTTAAAAAATTTTTTTAATGCTTTTTAATTTTATTTCTGAGAGAGAGAGACAGTGTGAGCAGGGGAGGGTCAGAGAGAGAGGGAGGCACAGAATCTGAAACAGGCTCTAGGCTCTGAGCTGTCAGCACAGAGCCCAATATGGGGCTCGAACCCACAAACTGTGAGATCATGACCTGAGCCGAAGTCAGACACTTAACTGACTGAGCCACCCAGGTACCCCCAAACCTTAGTACTTTCATTGACATTTGGCTCAGATAATTCTTTATTGTGGAGAATTTTCCTGTGCATTATAGGATGTTTAGCAGCATCTTTGGCCTCTACCCACTGGATGCCAGTATCCCATCCTGCAGTTCTAACAGCCTAAATTGGCTCCAGAAATTGTCAGATGTCCCCAGGACAGGGGCTAAGTGGGGTGGGAAGGGGATGGGGCAGCATTCATTGGCTGTGAATGAGAACTGCTGCTTTATATACATCATCCCTTCCCAGCTACCTGTGGATGACTTTAGGGTCTAACACCAAACACAGTGTCTTACAGAGACTATACAACTAAATCCATTATTGCAAAAGGTGAAATCCCTAAATAAATTCCTCATTGTATATCTCTCCTGACGGTTTATCTCCTAGCGTATAACTCTCCTGCTTCTCTGATCAAATTCTGAGTAACATCCTCCTTAGAATTGGTTGTGTCTTCCTGAATCTCCGGGACCACTTCACTCTTTTTCCTCATCCCTTTATGCCAACAACTTCCCACACCTCTCCTCACCCTCCCCTTCCTCAGAGAGAATGCTGCCTTGGAAAAGGGATCATTGGATCTGTATGAAGTATGCTTGGTGCAGAATCTAGTGTAAACTCGGACCTTTGCCAGGGCTTCCAAGGAGCTGAAGCTGAGGTGGAGCTGTGGACAGCCTCAGTGGGATTGTATTGTGGAAAGTCTCAGAACCACTCGAGATTGTATTGCTTTGGTGAGAATCTAAGCCTGGAGGGAATAGTTACAGACTCTGTTCTTAAAATCTTCCAATATATATATTTTTTCAAAGTGATTTATAAAAAGTGTATTATACATTTGAACCAGTGAAAATAATTTGCTGTTCACCTAGTCTCCTGTTCTAGGAAACTTAGTAGAACGAAGTGTTTTGTATAGAAATAGTTATTGTCAAAATCTAAGATCAATGATGCCTTTATTTTCTGGGTAAGAAATTCCCCTTGAAAAACTGGTAAGAGTAAGATTGAGCTATGATATAAGGAAGCCTCTATAAAAAGGACAGTGTTTGGAGAGCTTTTGGGTTGGTGAACACATGGAGATTTGGGGAGAGTGGCACACCTGGAGGGGACATGGCATCTCTGTGACCCTTCTGCCTAACTTGCCTGTACATCTCTTCTATCTTGCTCTTCCCGAATTATACCCTTATCAGTAATCTTGTAAAAAAAAAAATTGAGCTATGATAAAATCAAATCTATTCATTTTTAATTTTTTTTAAGTTTGTTTATTTTTGAGAGAGACAGAGACAGTATGAGTGGGAGAGAGGCAGGGAGAGAGGGAGAGAGAGATTCTCAAGCAGGCTCCGCACTGTCAGCATGGAGCCTGATGCAGGGTTCGAATTCATGAAACTATGAGATCATGATCTGAACCGAAACCAAGAATCAGAAGCTTAACTGACTGAGCCACCCAGGCACCCCAAATCTATTCATTTTTAAGTAAGTGTTATGAACCTGGCACTGTGTCTGAGGTTAGAGATGTAGTAGTCAACCAGACAGGCAAGATCTCTGCCCCATGGAGCTTACAGTGGAGTAGGAGAAACATACATTGCACAGATAATAACATGGCCCAAGGTGTATGAAGGAACAATGTGAGAGTCCTAGGAGAAGCCAAATATGGATGGCAGGGGTGGTGAGGGATGGTTTTCCTGAGGGAGTGACAGCTCTGGTGAGAAGTGAATGGAAGGGACAGGAAAGAACTTAGTCCATTCATGAAACTGCAAGAATGCCAAAATGGGTGGAGTATGGTGAACAAGAAGGAGACAGGAGGGCAATTAGGTTCTGGGGTAGGGAAAGGATCAGATTATTTCAGGGTTTGGAGACCAAGTAAGGAGTTTGGATTTTACTCTTAGGGCAGAGTCACTGACGGGCTTAAAGTCAAGAAGTGGCAATTCTAATTTATAATTTTAAAAGATCCCTCTGGCTGCCACTTGGAGAATGGATTAGAAGGAAGCAAGTGTGGGAGGTGGGAGGACAGGCATGGGACTGTGGGACAGTCCAGGAGAGCCAGAGGAGAGAGGATGGAGGCTTGACAAGAATCATGGCAGTGCACGTAGTGCAAAGTATATCGTTAGGAAGTAGGTTGGATCCAACTTCACATTGACTTTAGGACGAGAGATGCATGAGAAGGAACTGTGGAGGAAAATGCCTGGCTTTTGCAATCCAGTGGGTGGTGGTGATGGAACAGAAAGTGTACTGTTCATGTCATTGCTTCTTTCACATGACATGACGTTTACACAATGAAAATCAGAAGAATCAGCACTTACTCATATCAACTCAGTGCTGAGTCACTTTACAAAATGGCAGTCTACAATGCAGATATAATGCAAGAAAAACACTAGGGCATTTAATCTTTTTCTTTGTTGTTGTTGTTTTGGTCAGTTCTATTCAAATGAGCATTTAAAAAATCTACTTTAGGCCTTATTTGTCAGTTGCAGTTTTTCAGCACCAATACAAAGAAGGGCTTTAGTAAAACTCAGTTTTGAAAGGTGGACACCTAAAATGGGAACTTCCAATAAGACTGGTTCCAGGTAATATGACAAAGTAGCATTACCATATTTGGGGCTCCTTTTTGTGGTGGGCCTCTGCTACACACTTGCACCCACTGGGTACCCACTGCCCTTGTCCAGCCCATTATCTAGAGATGGGAAGAAGAATAGTGTCCAGGAGAAAACCACATGAAAAGGATCAGAGCCCCTAATGGGCCTTCTGGCTGTAGAAAGAAAAGCAAAGGCATCGCCCGGTGCTACAACACCTAAACGGGAAAGTTGTACACATAGTCATTTTGTACTGTTTTTGCAAAGTGATTCAACAGCAAATAGTTTGTACCACAAAGTTTCCTCACAGATACTGTGGTTGGACCCACTTGCCAAATGTTTATACTACATATACTGGTGGGCAAAAGATGAAGTATCACCAGAGAATAATGGAAAGGAGGACACAGTCTGGGACAGAGAATTCCAAAAGTAGACAGTTCCAGGATTTGGTCCAGAGACTCAATGATGTCATCAAAGACTCAGACGTTTTGTATCTTTCTACTCTGCCATCTTCAAGGATGAAGTCTTGCTTTCTTAAGTTTGTCAACTCATGGTCACAAATTGCTGCTGCAGCTCTAAACATTACATCCTCAAACATCTAGGGATTCAAAATAGGAAAGAAAGGGATGAAAGAACTCTCTCTTTATAAGAGAGGAGAATGTTTCCCAGATGTGTCCCAACTGAGTTCCTCGTGTATAGTAGGACTACATGGACATCTGAAGATGAGTTTCTAGAATTGCCGTAACTATCTTAGACCTATTGTGAATAAACTCCTGAAGCTAAAGACAGTGTCATCATAAACAAAACCAGAGTTGTATTAGCAAAGTGACAGTGAGGGAAGAGAAGAGAATGGCTTTTATAGGCAATGAATAATATTTACTATAATTCTTTTAGAAAATACCTTTCAAATAGAGTAATGTGTGTAGGTGTGTAATTAACATTAAAATTCCCTGAAAAATTTTTTAGCAGTCCAGCTTTTGACAGAAAATGACCTTTTTTCTTTTTCTTTAAAAAGAAGCACACATTCATTCATATCCAACTAATATTTTCTGAGCACCTGTTATGTACCAGGCACTAGGTTTACAGCAGTGAGCAAAACAGACAGAATGCCTGTCCTCACAGTGCTTCCATTTAAGTAAAGGAAGGCAGATATTATACAAAATAAATATATTTTCTAGTTTTTTTCCTTTCTTTAGTTTTTTTTTAAACTTTTTTTTTTTTAATGTTTGCATTTTTGAGAGAGTGAGCAAGCATGGGAGAGGGACAGAGAGAAAGAGAGACAGAGGATCTGAAACTGGCTCTGTGCTGACAGCAATGAAGCCAATGCGGGGCTTGAATTCACAAGCCATGAGATGATGACCTGAGCCGAAGCTGAACACTTAACTCAGCCACCCAGGTGCTCCTGTTTTATAGTTTTTTCAAAGGCTGTAAGTCCTATGAAGAAAAATTGGGCAGGGAAGTAGGATAGGAAATGATCGGCATGCAGTTTGTAATTGAGTGACTAGGAAGATTTCTTTGGAGAAATGACTTTAATAAGAGAGTAAATTACACAGTTATATGAGGTGGAGAAAAAGGGAGGAGTAGTCCAGGCAGAAGGAACAGCAAATCTGAAGCCCTTGAGTTCGTGGCATGTCTAGTGGTTTGAAAAAAAGGACATGGCAACCAGTGTGGATGGAGTGGAGAGAGCATTGGGAGGACAGTGTGAAATAAGTGGGGGCTAGAACTTCTAGGGCCACATATGTCATTTAAGGACTTTAGCTTTTATTTTGAGTAAAATGCAGAACTACTGAGTATATAGGGGACAAGATTTGACTTACATTTTATACGTATTACCCTGGCTGCTGTGTTCTAATAAACTGTGGGGATGGGCAAGGGTAGAAGCAAGAAGAACAGTTAGGAGGTTATTATAATAATTGAGGCCAGATGATGGTGGCTTGGACCAGGATGGTAGGAGTGGAGCTGGAAATAAGATGGACAGAGTCTGGAGATACTCTGAAAGGTAAGTCAAGGATTTGAGGAGGATTAAATATGGGTAAGAAAAAGAGAGGAGTCAAGAATGATTGAAACTTGTTAGCCTAAGCAACAAGATAATGGACCTCCCTTAAACTGAAATGTGGAAGGTGTGGGTAGATCAAATTTTGAGGAGAAGATAACTAGCCAATTTTGAAAATGTTGAGTTTTGAGATGCCACCAGACATTTAACTGGCTGGCTAGCAGTCTGGGATCTGGGGAAATATTAGGTTTGGATATATATCCATCATCATATGGAGTTTTAAAGTTTGTTTATTTACTTTTGAGAGAGAGAAAGAGAGCATAAGTGGAAGAAAGGCAGAGAGAGAGAGAGAGAGATTGGAGACACAGAATTCAAATCAGGCTCCAGGCTCTGAGTTGACAGCAGAGAGCCCGATGTGGGGCCGAATTCACAAACCATGAAATCATGACCTGAGCCAAAGTTGGATGCTTAACTGACTGAACCACCTAGGCACCCCCATCATATGGATTTTAAAGTCATAAGTTGATTGAGCTCACTGAGAAGACATTATAGATCAAGAAGACCTGAGGACCAATGACTGACTAGTACTTGAATACAGGAGGAGCCAGCAAAGGGGACTGTAAAGTGGCTCATGACATAGGCAGAAAACCAAAAGACTCCTAAAAGTCGAGTGGAGGAAAGTGTTTCAAGGATGATGCAGCAATCAGTACATAAAGTAAGATTAGGACTGAAAAGTGACCATTGGCTTTACCACCATGGTGGTCATTTGGTGACCCTGACAAGTACAGTTTGTGTTGGGGGATGAGGTCAAAAGCCTGATTGCAAAAGGTTATGATAGAAAGAAGGGACTAAGAGTCAGGAAATACAAGTGACTCTTCTGAAGAATTTTGTTCTAACAGGTAATAGAGAAATGGAATGGTAGATAGATAGAAAGGTCAATGAGACTCAGAGAAGGTTTGTTCATTGTTTACTCTTATGATAAGATAAATAATGCATATTTTGTACTAATGGGAATGATCTAGTAGAGGGGCTGGAATTGAGACACCAGAAAAGGTGCTGGCCTTGGAAAGAGGTCATGGAGTATTAGGAGGGAAGGCAGAGTACATAGGAACCCATGCTTGTTACTTGGTTGATGTGATGGAGGGAATTTGCATAAGGCCTCTCTAGTTGCTCTACTTTCTCAGTGAAAAAGATCGTTGACTGAAAAATGTGAATGGGAGAGGTGGAGCCAAACATTGAAGGACAAAAAGGTGTGAAATTGTCATGTAGTAGATTAGGAGAATGAAAAGACCAGGAAAATGTACAATTGCTGGGCAACATTACAGTTCTACTTGGAGGTGTGTTTGGGACTCACAACTATATGGTCAACTAATCTTCGACAAAGAAGAAAGGAACAGCCAATAGAGACAAGACAGTCTCTTCAACAAATTGTGTTGGGAAAACTGAACAGCAATATGCAGAAGAATGACACTGGACTGGAGCACCTGGGTGCCTCAGTTGGTTGAGCATCCAACTTGATTTTGGCTCAGGTCATGGTCCCAGGATTGTGGGATCAAGTCACACATCTGGCTCCATGCTGAGCATGAAGCCTGCTTGAGATACCCTCTCTCCCTCACTTTATCTCTCCTTCTCTCTCCCTCCCTTCCTCTCTCTTCCCCTCTCCCCTGCTTGTGTGCTCTCTCTCTCTCTCTCTCTCGTCTCTCTCTCTAAAATAAAATAAATAAAAATAAAAGGTGAGGTTCAAAAAAAATGGAATTGGGCCACTTTCTTACACCATACACAAAAATAAATTCAAAATGGATAAAACACCTAAATGTGTGACAGGAAACCATCAAAATCCTACAGGAGAAAACAGGCAGCAACCTCTTTGACCTTGGCTGAAGCAACTTTTTACTAGACACATTGCCAGAGGCAAGGGATACAAAAGCAAAAGTGAACTATCGGATTTTATCAGGATAAAATGTTTCTGCACAGTGAAGAAAACAATCAACAAAATGAAAAGGCAGCCTACGGAATGGGAGAAGATATTTGCAAATGACATATCTGATAAAGGGTTAGCATCCAAAATCTGTAAAGAACTTATTAATTTAAAAAAAAAATTATTTCTGAGAGACAGCATGAGCAGGGGAGGGTCAGAGAGAGAGGGAGACACAAAACATGAAGCACAGAGCCAGACGCGGGGCTCAAACCCACAAACCGTGAGATCATGACCTGAGCTGAAGTTGGTCGCTTAACCAACTGAGCCACCCAGGTGCCCCATGTAAAGAACTTATTAAATCCAACACCCAAAAACCAAATAATCCAGTGTAGAAATGGGCAGAAGACATGAATAGACACTTTTCCAAAGACAACATCCAGATGGCCAACAGACATGAAAAGACACATGCTCAGCATCATTCATCATCAGGGAAATGCAAATCAAAACCACAATGAGATACTACCTCATGCCTGTCAGAATGGCTAAAATTAACAACACAAGAAACAACAGGTGTTGGTGAGGATACAAAGAAGGGGGAACCCTCTTGCACTGTTAGTGGGATTGCAAACTTGTACAGCTAGATTGTAAAACAGTATGGAAGTTCTTCAAAAAGTTAAAAATAGAACTATCCTAACACCCTGAAGTTGCACTACTAGGTATTTACCCAAAGGATACAAAAATACAGATTTCCGGTACATGTACCCCAATGTTTATAGCAGCATTATCAATAATAGGCAAACTATGGAGGCAGTCCAAATGTCCACTGACTGATGAATAAAGAAGATGCAGTATATATACAATGGAATATTGCTCAGCCATCAAAAGAATGAAATCTTGCCATCTGCAACAATGCGGATGGAGCTTGAGTGTATTATGCTAAGTGAAATAAGTCAGTGAGAGAAAGATAAATACCCTATAATTTCACTCATATGTGGAATTTAAAAAACGAAACAGATGAACATGTGGGAGGGGAAAAAAAGAGAGAGGGAAACAAACCAGAAGAGACTCCTAATGACAGAGAACAAACAAACTGAGGGTTGATGGAGGGAGTTGGGTGGAGGATAGGCTAGATGGATGATGAGTACTAATAAGAAGTGCACTTGTTATGATGAGCACTGAGGGTTGTTTATAAGTGATGAATAACTGAATTCTACTCCTGAAGCCAATATTGCACTATATGTTAACTAACTAGAATCTAAATAAATATTTGAAAACAACAAAAAAAAGGAAGCTTGTTTGCTCTGGCCATTTGTTTTAATGGCGTGGATGCAGGTGCAGAGCAGGCAGAATTGGATTCAACCGAGCCCTTTGAGGTTTTGCCAAGGAAAAACAATGAAACAAGAGAGGAGGATAAAGGAGTTGAAGATATATGAAAGATGTGGTTATAATTATTGATTATGGAATTCCAGCTGGGTAAGAAGGAGAGTGAAGATATGAAGCTAGGTGACAGAAAATACTAAGTTGTAGGAACAATGTCCTGGTGGGTAGAAGCATTACTGGAGTTGGGACCTGTGGTAGGCAGAATAATGTCCCCTTATCCCTCCCACCCTAAGATGTCCATGTCCTAACTCCTAGAACCTGTGATTACATTCAATTACATGGCAAAGGGTAATTAAACTTGCAGATAGAATTAAGTTTGCTAATTAGATGACCTTAACATAGGAAGATTATCCGAGTAGATTCCATGTAATCACAGGATCCTTAAAAATAGAAGAGGATGGTAGAAGAAGAGTCAGGGCAGACATGACTATTGAAAGTGGTTAGGGTGATATGATAAGAAGGAATCAACTTCCTTTGATGGTTTTGAAGGTGGCAGAGTGAGACATGAGCCAAGGAATGCAGGTGGCCTCTTAAAACTGGAAAAGGAAAGGGATCCTATCTAGAGCCCACACGAAAGAACACAGGCCTGCCAATATCTTGATTTTAGCTTGGTTAGATTCATGTTAGATATCTGTTTTTTTTTTTTTAATATTTTTATTTATTTCTAGGAGAGAGAGAGAGAGAGACAGCGTGAGCAGGGGACGGTCAGAGAGAGAGGGAGACACAGACTCCGAAATAGGCTCCAGGCTCCGAGCTGGCAGTCAGCATAGAGCCCGACGTGGGGCTCGAACCCACGAACCACGAGATCATGACGTAAGCAAAAGTCGGACGCTTAACCGACTAAGCCACCCAGGCGCCCCAGATTCATGTTAGATATCTGAACCACAGAACTGTAAGGTAATAAATCTGCATTGTTTAAGATGCTGAATTTATGATAGCTTGCTACCCCAACAATAGAACAATAATATAGGATACTAGAGGGAAGGAGCTAGAAATTCACATAATGAACTTGAAATTTTAGAGGGTTTATGGTTTTGGTAGTGTCAAGGTCAAGAATATGGCCATGGGTGGGAGTCTTAGGGAAGGTAGTCAGGAGATTATTGAAAGAACATACCTCATAGAACTGGACAGTTAAAGACCAAAATTGTTTCTATATAGAAGTCAAAATTAAATAGCAAATTGTAAATGTATTAAAACTTTGGGCTTGGTTCCCCCCCCCCCCCCCACTAGCAGGCATACCCAGCAGAATTTTGGGCCCTCCCATTCCTGCAGCTGATCTTTATTAGTGTTTACTGCTCACTAGTATAAACTGTGCTGCTCAGAATTGGATTAGTGGGAGATCTGGTCTAAATTAAAGCCGTAATAAATGAGCACTGTTTACATTTCCTCACACCCGCCCTTCTCCACACACACGTCAAATTACTCTGGAAATGAAATGCAAAATAAAACAAGGAAGGATTCTGTTCTTCATTAACGTGTAATTATAAAATCTGGGACTCCCCTGCTGAGTGGAGAAGCAAAGCCCACAGCAAGGGTGGGAATACTTGAGGGTGGGACATTCTTCCTGGCTTTTAACGATAGGCAAATTATTATTTTCACATCTTTACAAAGAGATGAATAAAGATGAGGACTTAGAGAAGAACTGTAGCCCCCTCATAGAACGCTCATGAGGGAAGGAAAGCAAGAGACAGAACTGTTCATCTTACAAGACTAGCACCAAATAGTCTAAAAGACTACTTGATTTGATTTGATTTGATTACCCTGAATTCACTATTTGAATAAACTAAAGCATTGATAAGTAACTTCTCTTAGCTTTATTCTCAATATCAGAGTATTTAGTCTTTTCTGTAAAAGAAACAAAGATAATAGAAATGCTCTATTTTTTAATTTTATTCCATTTTATTTTAAAGATATTTGGAGTCTTGGAGCTGAGAGGAGGGTGAAAGGTAGTACAGCCTAGGGCTAAAGCTCCAGATAAGATAGACTCAGCATTCCAGGCTGGCTGTGTGGGGAAGTTGTGCTTTCACAGGCTCATCTCTCTCTGTGTCGAATGGAAATGATAATAATTTAAACAGCCTCACAAGACTATTGTGAAAATTTGATTAGATTATTGGTTAAAAAACCAAACCAGTAATAGATATGCAAACAATAAAAAGAAAAGAATCCAAGCATACCACTAAAGAAAGTCAGCAAACTATGAAAGAAAACAAGAGAAGAAAGGATTAGAGAAAAACTTCAAAAACAACCACAAAACAAATAACAAAATGGCAATAGGTACACATCTATCAATAATTACTTTGAATGTAAGTGAACTAAATGTTCCAATCAAAAAAAACACAAGATGACAGAGTGGATAAAAAAACAAAAGACTCATCAAAATGCTGCCTACTCATATCAGACCTAAAGATTCCTGCAGTTTGAAAGTGAGGGGATGGAGAAACATTTATCATGTAAATGGATGTCAAAAGAAAGCTGGAATAGCAATATTTATATCAGACAAAATAAATTTTAAAACAAAGTTTGTAACAAAAGACAAAAAAGGACACTAATAATAAAAGGGACAATCCAACAAGATATGACAATTATAAATATGCACTGACCATGAAAGCAACCAAATGCATAAAACAGTTAATAGCAAATATAAAGGAACAAATTGATAATAATACAATAGTCGTGGGGGACTTTAACATACTACTTACATCAATGGACAGATCATCCAAATAGAAAATCAACAAGGAAACAGTGGCTTTGAATGACACACTGGACCAGATGGATTTAACAGATAAATTCAGAACATTCCACTCTAAAACAGCAGAGTATGTATTTGTTTTCAAGTATGTACATGGAACATTTCCAAAATAAATCACATAAAAGGCCACAAAACAAGTCTCAACAAATTTAAAAAGATCAAAGCCATGCCATGCATCTTTTCTGACCACAATACTATGAAACTAGAAATCAACCACAAGAAAATACTGGAAAGAACACAAATACATGGAAGTTAAATAACATGTGACTAAACAATGAATGGATCAGACAATAAATCAAAAAAGAAATAAAAAAAATTACATGGAAGCAAATGAAAATGAAAATACAATGTTCCAAAATCTTTGGGTAGCAAAAGTGATTCTAAGAGTTAGGTTTATAGCAAAACAGGTCCACCTGAAGAAGCAAAAAAAATCTCATACAACTTAACCTTATACCTAAAGGAGTGAGAAAAAGGAGAGCAAACAAAACCCCAAACCAGCAAAAGAAAGGAAATAATAAAGATTAGAGCAGAAATAAATGATATAGAAACTAAAAAAATACAATAGATCGACAAAATTAATAAACCTCTAGCCAGACTTATAAGAAAGACAGAAAGAAAGAAAGAAAAGAAGAAAAAAGAAAAGAGAGAACTCAAATAAAGAGGAGAAATTACAACCAACACCACAGAAATACAAGCAATTGTAAGAGAATATTACGAAAAATTATATGCTAACAAATTAGACAACCTAGAAGAAATAAATTCCTAGAAACATATAACCCACCAAAACTGAAGCAGGAAGAAATAGAAAATTTGAATATATTGATTACTAAGCACTGAAATTGAATCAGTAGGAGCACCTGGGTGGCTCAGTTGGTTGGGCCTCTGACTTCGGCTCAGGGCATGATCTCACATTCATAGGTTCGAGCCCCACGTTGGGCTCTGTGCTGATAGCTCAGAGCCTGGATCTTGCTTCAGATTCTGTATCTCCCTGTCTCTCTGCCCCCCCTCCTCTCATGCTCTGTCTCTCTCTGTCTCAAATATAAATAAAACATTAAAAAAATGAAATTGAATCAGTAACAAAAAACTCCCAACAAACAAAAGTTCAGTACCAGACAGCTTCACAGGTGAATTCTGCCAAACATTTAAAGAAGAGTTAATACCTGTTCTTCTCAAACTATTCCAAAAAATAAAAGAGGAGGGAAAACCTTCAGTTTTATTCTATGAGGCTGGTATTACCCTGATAACCAAACCAGATAGAGACACCCCACACACACACACACACACACACACACACACACACACACAGAATGAGAGAGAGAGAGAGAGAGAGAGACTTACAGGCCAGTATCTCTGATAGATGCAGAAATCCTCAGCAAAATACTAGCAAAACAAATCCAGAAATACATTTTAAAAAAATCATTTACCATGATCAAGTAGGATTTGTTCCCAACATGCATGAGTGGTTCAATATTAGCAAATTAAGCAGTGGTATACGTCACATCAATAAAAGAAGGGATAAAAACCATATGATCATTTCAATAAATGCAAAAAAAAAAAAGCATTTGACAAAGAACAACATCTACTCATGACAAAAACCCTCAATAAAGTAGGTTTAGAGGGGACATACCTCAGCATAATGAAGGCCTTATATGAAATACCCGCAGCAAACATCATACCCAATGGGGAAAAACTGAGAGCTTTCCCCCTAAGATCAGGAACAGGACACGGATGTCCACTCTCACCACTTTTATTCCACATAGTACTGGAAGTCCTAGCCACAGCAATCAGACAATAAAAAGAAATAAAAGTCATTCTAATTGGTAAAGGAGAAGTAAAACTGTCACTGTTTGCAGATGGTATACTATATATAGAAATTCTAAAAACTCCACCAAAAACTAAAACTGATAAATAAATTCAATAAAGCCACAGGGTACAAATCAATGCACATAAATCTATTACTTTTACAACCACTAATAAGGAAGCAGCAGAAAGAAAAATTAAGAAAACAATCCCGTTTACATACAATTGCACCAAAAATAATAAAATACCTAGAAATAAATTTAACAAAGAAGATGAAAGACCTATACTCTGAAAACTAAAAGATTGATGAAAGAAATTAAAGATGACACAAAGAAATGGAAAAACATTCCATGCTTATGGATTGGAAGAACAAACATTGTTAAAATGTCTATATCACCCAAAGCTATCTACACATTTAATGCAATCCCTATGAAAATGCCAACAGCATTTTTCACAGAACTAGAACAATCATAAAACATGAAAACTGTATGAAACTACAGAAGACTGCAAATAGCCAAACCAATTTTGAATAAGAAAACAAAAGAGGTATTATAATTCCAGACTTCAAGTTATATTACAAAGCTGTAATAATCAAAACAGTATGGTACTGGCACAAAAACAGACATTATAGATCAACAGAAAAAATAGAAAACCCAGACATAAACCCACAGTTATATGGACAATTATTCTTTGACCAAGAAGGAAAGAATATTCAATGGAAAAAAGACAATCTCTTCAACAAATGGTGTTGGGTATACTGGATGGCTACATGCAAAAGAATGAAGCTGGGCCACTTTCTTACATCATACACAAAATAAGTTCAAAATGGATTAAAGACCTAAATGTGAGACTTGAAACCATAAAAATCCTGGAAGAGAACACAGACAATAATTTCTCTGACATCAGCCACAGCAATATTTTTCTAGATAGGTCTCCTGAGGCAAGGGGAATAAAAGCAAAAATAAACTATTGCTACTACATAAAAATGAAAGCTTGTGCACAGTGAAGGAAACAATCAACAAAACCGAAAGGCAACTTTTGCAAATGACATAGTCAATAAAAGGTTAGTATCCAAAATATATAAAGAACTGATACAATTCAATACCTAAAATTAATCCCATTAAAAATGGGCAGAAGATATGAACAGATGTTTCTCCAAAAAAGACATACAGCTGGTCGATAGACATGTGAAAAGATGCTCAACATCACTCATCATCAGGAAAATGCAAATTAAAACTGAAATGGATATCATCTCATACCTGTCAGAATGGCTAAAATAAAAAAACACAAGAAACAACAAGTGTTGGTGAGGATGTGGAGAAAAAGGCACCCTCATGAACTGCTGATGGGAATGAAAACTGGTGCAGCCATTGTAGAAAACAGTATGAGGTTCCTCAAAAGGTTAAAAATAGATTTACGCTATGATCCAGTAATGGCACTACTATGTAATTACTCCCAAAACATAAGAACACTGTTTCAAAGGGAAACATGGACCCCTTTGTTTACAAAAGCATTATTTATAATAGCCATATTATGGAAGCGACTTAAGTGATCATTGATAGATGAACGGAGACAGGAGAAGTGGTATATATGCAATTAAGCCATAAAAAGAAATGAAATCTTGGGTCCCCTGGATGGTGCAGTTGGTTAAACATCCCAATCTTGATTTTGGCTCAAGTCATGATCTCACTGTTTGGGGAAAGGGCCCTGTGTCAGGCTCTGTGCTGATAGTGAGGAGCCTTCTTAGGATTCTCTCTCCCTCTCTCTTTGCCCCTCCCCCTGCTTGTGTGCTTGCTCTCTCTCCCTCTCTCAAAATACATAAATAAACATTTTTAAAAAAAGGAATGAAATCTTGCTAGTTGTAACAATGTGGATGGAGCTAGAGAGTATAATGCTAGGTGAAATAAGTCAGTCAGAGAAAGACAAATACCATATGCTTTCACTCAAATGTGGAATTTAAGAAACAAAACAAATGAGCAAAGGAAAAAAAGAGAGGCAAACTAAGAAGCAGACACTTAACTATAGAAAACTGATGGTTATAGGGGAGGTGGGTGGAGGGATGGATTAAATAGGTTAAGGGGATTAAGAGTACACTTATGATAAGCACTGACTAATGTATAGAATTGTGTAATAACTAAACTTTATACCTGAAACTGATATAACACTGTATGTTAACTATACTGGAATTAAAATGAAAACCTTAATTAAAAATTCATCAAAAATAGGTTATTGATGAAAAAAAAAGTGCTTGCACAATGCTTCAGGAATGGAGATGGTTATCTCTGTTCATGACAGTGAAAATGGAAGAGAGACAGAAAGAAACCTGTGTCTTCATTCCAGTCTCACTTTCCCTCAAACTGGGTCATCTCTTGTTTAATTTAAAACTTTGTATGTTGGGACAACTGGGTGGCTCAGTCAGTTAAGCACCTGACTCTGGCTCAGGTCATGGTCTTGTGGTTCATGAGTTTGAGCCTTGCATCAAGCTCTGTGCTGACAGCTCAGAACCTGGAGCTTATTTCATATTCTGCTCAGTAACCACAGGTGGCTAATGGCTACCACCCTGGACAATGAAGATATGGGATATTTTCATTACTCTACTATTGTGTTCATGCTAACTGGCTTAAGCTTGTGTTCAGAAAATACAGGAGAGACAGTAAGAGATGGGGATACAGTGTTCAAGGACAAGGTGGGAAGGTAAAGAAGAGAAATTTATCAGTTTCATAAAGTTGTGAAGAACTGATCCTGTGTTTTGTTGTAATAAAACCACTAAATGCTGAGCAAAATTGCCCACAAATTGTCTTTGGAGGGTCTGACAAAGGAAGTTCAACAAATATTTTTAAGTTCTTTTTTTTATTCAAATCTATTTAAAAAATTTTTAAGGTTTTATTTATTTCTGAGAGAGAGAGATAGTGTGAACAGGGGAGGGTCAGAGAGAGAGGGAGACAGAATCTGAAACAGGCTCCAGGCTCTGAGCTGTCAGCACAGAGCCCTATGTGGGGCTCAAACCCTCGAACTGTGAGATCATGACCTGAGACAAAGTTGGCTGCTTAACCAACTGAGCCACCCAGGCACCCCTAAAGCTTTTTAAGAAAATTATTGTCAAGTAGCTACCAGAGAGTATAGATTCCCGCAATTCATCACTTATATATAACACCCAGTGCTCATCCCAACAAGTGCCCTCCTCAATGCTTATCACCCATTTTCTTCACCCCTATCAACCGTCAGTTTGTTCTCTGTATTTAAGAGTCTCTATGGTTTGCCTCCCTCACTGTTTATATCTTATTTTTCCTTCCCTTCCCCTATGGTCTTCTGGTAAGTTTCTCAAATTCCACATATGAGTGAAATCATATGATATCTGTCTTCCTCTGACTAATTTAATTCACTTAGCATAATAACTTCCAGTTCCACCTACATTGTTGCAAATGGCAAGATTTCATTCTTTTTCATCGCTGAATAGTATTTCATTATGTGTGTGTGTCTGTATACACACAAACACACACACACACACACACACACACACACACACTATATCTTCTTTATCCATTCATCAGTTGAAGGACACTTGGTTACTTCCCATAATTTGGTTATTGTTGATAACACTGCTATAAACATTGGAGTACATAATTTTAGGTTCTTGAAAATTTTTACTGTTGTACTTTATTTTTTATAAATTAAAGAAATTCATTCATTCATTCATTCATCAAATATTTTTTTAGTGCCTCCCATGTGCCATGTGTCAGATAAGGGAGTGAGTGAGCCATTTAGCTATCTGAGCTATCCTGATCCTAGATAAGTAGGATCAGGAATGTGGAATTGAGAAATAGACTGGAAAGACAAGGTAGGATTAAATATATTGATCAAAGGAGGCACCTCTGACTGAGAGAAGGGGAGATTGAGCAAGTCTTGAAAAAGGTGAAGGAGGGGCGCCTGGGTGGCTTAGTCGGTTGAGCGTCCGACTTCAGCTCAGGTCATGATCTCACGGTTCATGGGTTTGAGCCCCATGTCGGGCTCTGTACTGACAGCTAGCTCAGAGTCTGGAGACTGCTTCAGATTCTGTGTCTCCCTCTCTCTCTGACCCTCCCCTGCTCACGCTGTCTCTCTCTCTCAAAAATAAATAAAATATTAAAAAAAAAAAAGGGTGAAGGAGTGAGCCTACCTATTGTGGTTACCTAGAAGAAGTGTTCTCAAAGGCATGAGTGCTTAAGCAAGGGCATGCCAGGCTCAGTCAAGACCAAGGAACTGTAAGAGGCCAGTGTGCCTAGAGCAGAATGAGTGAGGAGAGTGAAGGAGATGATGCCTGAAAGGAAATGGACAAGGAGGGGCAGACCATATCCAGTTTTATAAGGCACCGTTAGCTCTTTGGTTTTTAGTCAGGGTGAAATAGGGAGTCATCAGATGATTTTTTTAAGCAAGACAGACTGGCCTGATTTAGGTTTTAGAGTCTTCTGGATCCTGAGTTGAGAAGGTGGTAACTTGGGTGGTAAAAGGAATGTTGGTGAGAAGTGGTAGATTCTGGATAGAGCTGACAAGATATGTTGACAGACTGGATGTGTGATTTGGGAGAAATACAGGAATTAGGAGGATTAAAATTTTCAGACTGAGCAACTTCAAGGATGGAATTGCCATCAGTTGAGATGCAAAGGACTAGAGAGCAAGTTTTTTCTCTCTTTTTCTGAGGAGGAGATAAATCAAAAATTCAGTCTTGGGGGCACCTAGGTGGCTCAGTCGGTTGAACATTCAGCTTTTGATTTCGGCGCAGGTCATGATCTCACAGTTTGTGGGTTCAAGCCCCACGTCACACTCTGTGCTGACCACGGAGCCTGCTTAAAATTGTCTCTCTTATTCCCTCTGCCCCTCTCCCCTGCTCTCTCTCTCTAAAGAAAAAAAAATCAGTCTTGGACATGTTAGGTTGGAGATGGCTTTAAGGAGTGAGGTTGGACAGATGGTTGTATATAAGAATATGGAGATGCCTCTAAAAATAAAATGTTTGGAACTAGAATGATATAAAATTTGACAGAGTATTTAAAGAAACCATATAAAAGGTAAATGTAATTATCCACTAAATTATCAAAATCTTTCATAAACATGGAAATACTATATATCTGACTGGCTATGAGTTGAGTCCTTTCCTCCAAGGTGCTTGCAATTTGTTTGAGAGTAAGTGGAAATAATAATAGTTATGTACTCTCTTTTTATATGATCCTGAATTTTATTGTCAAGATCTGCACAAAGCGCTGTATACATGTTCTTACATTAAGCAACATCTATTCCTGCCATGTTGAGAACAATAGCTGTGAGTCACATGTTCCTCAGTAGAACACTTCACATGTGACCAGTCCAAACTGAGATGTGCTGTACTTGTAAAATATACATCTGAGTTCAGAGATTTGATGTGGAAAAAAAAAAAAAAAGAATTCAGGATAGCTATTAGTAAACTTTAAAATATTGATTACAAGGACACCTGGGTGGCTTAGTCAGTTAAGTGTCCGACTTCAGCTCAGGTCATGATCTCCCAGTTTGTGAGTTGGAGCCGCACATCGGGTTCTGTGCTGACAGCTCAGAGCCAGGAGCCTGCTTTGGATTCTGTGTCTCAGATTCTCTCTGCCCCTCCCCCACCCACACTGTCTTTCTTTCTCTCAAAAATAAGCAAACATTAAAAAAAAAAAATAGGGGCACCTGGGTGGCTCAGTTGGTTAAGCGTCTGACTTCGGCTCAGGTCATGATCTAGTTTGTGGGTTCGAGCCCTGCGTCAGGCTCTGTGCTGACACCAGCTCAGGGCCTGAAGCCTGCTTTGGACTCTGTGTCTCCCTCTCTCTCTGACCCTCCCCTGCTCATGCTGCCTCTCTCTCTCTCAGAAATAAATAAAACATTGTAAAAATAAATACATAAAAATAAAAATAAAAAACTAAAATATTGATTACATGTTGAGGTTATGTTTTGGCTACATTGGTTTAAATTAAATGCATTATTTAAACTAAGCACCTGTTAATTCACCTGTTTCTTTTTACCTTTTTTTTTTAACATGACTACTAGAAAAGTTAAAATCACAAGTGTGGTCTGCATTATATTTCTATTGGACAGCACTTCTCTAAAGTACATCCCTTAGGCTTAAAACTTTTAAAAACAAATGGCCTTTCTTAGTAAGAAAGTAGTTTGTAACATTTCTCCCTATTGTTTTTTCTTTTTCCTTTTTTAAATGTTTATTTTTGAGAGAGGGAGAGAGCAAGAGGGTGGAGGGGCAGAGAGAAGGGAGGGTAGAGAATCCAAATCAGGCTCTGTCCGTGCTGACAGCAGAAACCCCAACACAGGGCTCAAACTGAGGAACCACAAGATAATGACCTTAGCCAAAGTAGGACGCTTAACTGACTGAGACACCCAGGCGCCCCTCCCCATTGTTTTTTTCCACTGTGAAGAAGAAGATCCAGAGATCATTAGTGACAGGGGTGGTATCCTCCAGGACGCTTCCCCTCTGTAGCAGGAGGCTCTGACCTGTCCTAACGCTGAAGCCATATTACGAGGCTTGAGATTGGTAGTTTCGCCCACAATGACCAGATTGAAAGCAGCAACATCCACATTGTCTGACTAAATGCTCCTGGTGTGTGGCAGAAGAGCTGGTTTCAGACAACTCCTAGAGAGTAGCAAACTGTCCTCCCTGAATAGATAATGAAGGTTGGGGCTGCACCCCACAGCCATCCTGTGTGGCTTGACACCTCCAAGCCAGCTCAGACTTGCAAGATAAGAGGAAATAATGGTTCTGAGAACTCCTGGGAAGTTGGGGGGAGGAGGGGACGAGACCCCTGCTGGTCTCTAAGAGGCATTCTAAGAAAAGACTTCACAGAAAATCAATTGCTATCACTTAAGACCTTTAACTCACTGTATTCCATTGTAAGCTTATTTTTTTTTTTAGAAGGGCACAAAGCAATGTGTGAAAAATCGTATACTGTTCCTGTGGTGTCTTTGAAAGAAAGTTTATAAATTCCTAATATGCATTCCTGTTAGTCTGGAGTCTCAAATAGAAGAGCGTGTCAGTAAAAATCATCCACAGGCCAGATGATGGTTTTTGAAGCAGGGATAAAGGGCATTGTTGGAACAGAATGATATGGGTTCAGGAAAGATGAACCCGAATTTGAAGAAAGAAAAAATGTTGAGGTGAAACACAAAGCGGCCCACCCCCAACCCTGCAAGGTTTCTGAATAAGTGTCTCAGGCCCTTTTCACGCTTTTTCTTCCTATGGCTTGAGGCTTTCATCCTGCAGGGGAACCTAGGGAGGATTTCTCCTGGAAAGACCAGACCCTGTTAGTTCATGGATGTCTTCCTTTAACTATCTCTGCCCCTAATACTCTTTATTTTTAAATATTGTGTGTGTGTGTGTGTGTGTGTGTGTGTGTGTGTATGTGTGTCTTAGCTACTCGCCCTCAGTGTGCTTTGTGGTTAATGGCATGATTTCTAGAGACAAAGCTAGAATCTAACCTTAGTCTGTTACTTCCTAGCTGTGTGACCTCAGCAAGCTGCCTTATGTCTCTGGGCCTCCCTTCCTCCTCTACACTTGAGAGCCCTGGCAGTCTCTGCCCTGTGGAGTGGCTGTGGGAGGGAATGAAGTAGCATATATGTGTTGGACTGAGTGTCTGGAACATTGAAAGTGCTCAGAAATGTTAGCTATTATTATAATTACTGTAATAAAAAATTGTGTGTAATTTTAGGGAACAAACTGTAAAATAAGCATGTCTATAGTTCATAGATACTAGAATTTCAGATTACTCATTTTGTCTATTTTGGCATAAAGTATTATTAGTCTATAGAGATACTTGGTTTATAGGCATGTAGGTGAGCCACTTGGTCATTTCTTAGGGGTGGATAATTAACAGGGACAGTGTGCTTCTAACACACACATACACACACACACGCACACACACACACCATCCCTTCCTATCTTAAAATAGCAGAATGTTAATAAATCAGTAATTCCCAACATTTTTATATGATGCAAAATGTAGCTGGATGCTACCAGATGGATTTAAAAAGCAAGCCCCCTACACAGCTGAGGCTTAGGAAAAGTTGTACATGCATTCATAAGGAATAAGGACCTCTGTTCCCTCCTCCGTAAACATAGTTTCGGGCTCTTATGGCTCATTAAAGGGTTAATGGGTATAAATCTTAGCTCAGTGGCTGGCATATGTTATTCAGTATTCTTAATATTCTTGCTGTTAGAAACCCTCGTCTGATTGATTATAACTGGTGTCTGTCAGAGCCACTGGCTGCATGGACTCAAGAGACTCTGGATTGAGCATCTTTGATATTAGGTCACAGTCCTGACTTGGCCTCAAATCACTCACGGGAGCTTGGATCTGAAGATTACAGAAATCCTTGCCTACCTCTAGACTCCTGGAATGTGTGCTCTGGGAAAAACTTGGACTATTTCCTGAAGGTCTAACTCAAGCCCCCAGAGGTCAAGCTGTCTGAGGTCCCTCAGCTTGTGCTTGCCAAATTTAGGCCTGTAACACAGGGAGTGGATTATCATTTGCCTGTTAAAATCTTTGCTTTGACTTTCCAGAGTTGGTCCTTGTCACTATACAATATTTCAGCAGTAAGACTGCAATATGCATCATTGGAACAAAACCAGGCCAAAATCTTCAGGCTCTAGTTGGACCATTATGGACAAAGGAGAGAGGAACTCTGCATTCCTGTCTGCTCCTGCGTAAAGTGAGCAGGCGGGGAATAGGAGTTGATCAAGGACCTTAGAGGTCCGAGCTACACAGTGGCAGCCAGCATCAGGCCAGGTGTGATGACTGGATCAGGTGGGGTCCAGGGGAAATGAAAAGGTTGAGTTTGAAATCAAGCTGCCTTCCTTTTCACTCTGGATCTTGTTCCAGTCCCCTCCTTTCCTTGGGGGCACCCTGGGAGCCAGAAGGAGAAAGATTGGAATAAGGTAGGGGAGTCTGGACAGAATGTAGAGGAGATAGAAGTGTGGCAGTAATGGGCCCTGGCTGCCAGTTCCCACAGGGGAGGGGGTGAGAACGAAGTAAAGGGGTGGGAGGAAAAAGACTGGAACAACGTTAATTTATTAAGAGATTTGTTGGAGGAATCAATATGTAAAGCACTTCCTATGTATTTTCTCACTCTGTCAGGGGACAGGTGTGCAATGATCTCCATTACACAGGGGAATAAAAAAAGATACTCAGAAAGCTTAAGGCACTTGCTCAGAGTCACAAGTGCACTAGGTTGGAGAACTAGAATTCAAACCAAAGACAGGTTGTCTCCAAATGGAGACCAGAAGGGGGAGCTCTGATGACCTGCCACTCCTTGTCACTTGCAGACCCACCTGGGAAAAGAAGTACTTTGCAAGTCCAGCTACTTTAGCAACTACTTTGCCAGGCAGGCGGGAGGAAGAAAGATTTCCTCCTTGCCTAACAACGGCCCAGCCAACCAGAAACTGTCCCAACCAGCCAAAGGCAAGCCACTCTATGTGGAACTCCCAGTTTACTCCAATGGACTTGTTGTTTATAACAGCCCTTCTGAACTCCCCCCTTTCTCTAAAAAGTGTGTTCATTTCTTTTGTTCTGACTTGTCTATGGTTTTGCTGCAGCTTGTTTATCCTGAATTACAGTTCTTCTGTTATTCCTGAATAAACTTTTTTTTTTTTTTTTTGCTGGTAAAATAACTGACAGTTTTATTTTTAAAGTCCACAAGACAGACTCTGCTTTTCATTATCTCAGAAATGAGTTGATCAGGCAGGAAAACAAAGAAGGAAAAGAAGGGGAGTGCCAGTATATACCAGGCACTGTGCTAGGAACTTCACCTATGGTATCTCCCATAACCCTGACAAGGCAGCGAGGCCAGTATTTTAAATTCCATTTTATAATGAGAAAACTGAGGTAGGGAAAAATTAATCTCACCCAAAGAGAGGTCTGGCCTTTGTCTCAACTCTGGCAAGACGATGTTAGTATGCATTCTATACCCTGATGCTGATTGCTACAGAGTTTTGTTTTTGATACTCTAACCAAGATTTTGTAACTCAAAACTGTGCCCTCTCTCATAAAGCACAGCTTTTGTAACGGAAAACCCTTGTTATTTTGTCATGAATTTCAAAGGCCTGCTTAGAAACTCAAAAGGCATGGAATCAGACTCCAAGTTCTTTGCAGTCACCATCTGAGGCAGAAACCCACAGGCCTCAGCCTGTCCTCACCATGCATTGTGGATAGGGGAGGGTGTAGGGTAAGAAAAAAGTCACTACTGGGTATGGAAAAGAGCAGTGTGTGTGTGTGTGTGTGTGTGTGTGTGTGTATTTGAATGTTTATTTTTGAAAGAGAGCATGAGCGGGGGCGGGGCAAGGAGCGAGAGGGGAAGAGAGAATCCCAAGCTGACAATGCAGGGCCTGACACAGGGCTCAAACCCACAAACCATGAGATCATGACCTAAGCCGAAGTGTGATGCTTAACCAACTGAGCCACCCAGGTGCCTCAGAGTAGCTAGTACATTAAAATAATACCCCCTGCCTCACATATCTATCAGAAAACCAAATGGCTTCCAAAGAAGCCATTTCACCCCACATCCTCCATGCTATGGCTTCTGAGGTATACAAATGTCAAACTTCTGACGCAAGTAGTCACATCCAAAGATTTTCTCTTAATCTCACTCCCTAATGGACAAAAAGACCTGTAGACACTGCTTATTGTTTTCTCTCCCGAGTAGTATTTCCTAGGAAAACAGTTTTCTCATAAAGATAAGAGTGGGACACAGTTCCTGAAAGTAACACAGATTTTTTCCTAGCTTTTCCCTATTGAAGTAAGGATAGTTAGCAATTATCAGAGCACCTCACAGTACTTACGTCAGGCTTGAGAAGTTACTGAGCCATTTCTGTTGCAAGCCCACATTTTAGCATTCCTTGTGGTTGCATGCTTTTTTACTTAGGCTAGTTAACCCAGTTGATTACTGCATGATGCTATTGATGTCAAGGAAGTCTTCAGTCTCCACAGGGTCTAATTACCTTTGCTGTATTCCAGCCTTTTATATAAAATACATGCACTTAGTCAGGGGGAAGAGGCAATGTAATAGGTAGAAACAAAACTTACACAGAAATTCAAGGGGAAGAAGCAAGAAGACACATGTTTTTCTTTTCTGGAAGCCAAATAACAAATTTTTAGAAAAATGATATTTACCTAATTTTTTGCTTTTACCCAACATTTTTAATATTTTGATTTCAGACATACAGAAGAGTTGGAAGAGTTTTATGTTAGCACCCATGTACCCATCACCTAGATTCTACCATTAACACTTTGGTATGTGTGCTTCATCACACATCTAATTACTTATCTATCCCTCTATCTGTATAGTAAACCTTTCATATGTATATATGTGTGTATACACACACACACACACACACACACACACACACCTTTTTTTAAGTTTATTTATTTTGAGAGAACAAGAGAGAGTGCAGGCAGGGAAGAGGCAGAAAGAGGGAGGGACAGAATCCCAAACAGGCTCTGCAGTATCAGTGCAGAGCCTGACATGGGGCTTGAACTCATGAACCCAGTGCAGATCCCAACATGGGGCTCAGACTTATAAACTGTGAAATCATGACCTGAGCTGAGATCAAGAGTTGGATGCTTAACCAACTGAACCACCCAGGCACCTCAAACCTGTCTTATATTTTTGATGCATATTGAAGAAAGTTTCAGCAATCAATATACTTCACTTCAAAACATTCTGGCATACTATTAGTTTTTCCTATTTATTGGTGCTATAACAAATTGCCATAAACTCAGTGGCTTAAAATAACACAAATGTATTATCTTACAGTTCTAGAGGGCAGAAGTTCGAAATGGGTCTTCCATGGGCTAAAATCAAGATGTTGACAAGACTGTGTTCCTTCTGGATGCTTTAGGAGAGAATCCATTTCCTTGCCTTTCACAGCTTCAAGAGGCCACCTGCATTCCTTAGCTTATAGCCCCTTCTCTCGTCTTGAAAGCCAACACTGTAGCATCTACAAACCTCTCTGATCTCTGCTTTTACCATCCCATCTTTTTAACTCTGAACCTCTTACTTCCCCCATAGAAGGTCCTTTGTGATTCCATTGCACCCATTTGTATAATCCAGGACAATTTACCCATCTCAAGATTCTTCATTACATCTGTAAAATCCCTTTCACCATGTAAGGTAGTTGTATCAGTCTGGTTGGGCTGCTAGAACAAAGCACCATAGATGCTTTAACAATAGGTGGCTTTAACAATAGAAGTTTAGTTTTTCAAAGTTCTAGAGGCTGGGAAGTCCAAGAGTGAGGGGCTGATCAATTTGGTTTCTGTAAGAGTTCTCTTTCCATCTTGCAGATAGCTGCCTTTTTATTGTGTCCTCACATGGCTGGGAGAGAGAGCTCTCTGGTGTCTCCTCTTATAAAGGTTAGTATCTAGTCCTATCAGGTCAGGGCTCCCCATCATGACTTTATTTAACATTAATTACCTTATTTTAGGCCTTGTGTGTTTGGGGGGATACAATTGTCCATAGCAATAACCTATTTGTAGGTTCCAAGGTTTATGACATGGGCATCTTTGGGTGGGGGAGCGCTATTCTATCTACTACAGCATGTGCAACTTTTTCATTTTTAAAAAAATGTTTATTTACTTTTGAGAGAGAGAGAGAGAGAGAGAGAGAGACAGAGCATGAGGTGTGGGGGAGGGGCAGAGAAAGAGGGAGACACAATCCAAAGCAGGCTCCAGGCTCTGAGCTGTCTGCACAGAGCTGGATGCGGGGCTGGAACTCACGAACCATGAGATCATGACCTGAGCCAAAGTCGGACACTTAACTGACTGAGCCACCCAGGCAACCCATCGTTTTTATTTTTAACACTCTCTAAGGACAGTCAGATGAAAACTTGGGAGTCAACATATAGGTATAAACAAATATTGCTACAAAAAGAAGTCTAAGGACTAAGCCCTGGAGCACTTCCGGAGATGAAGGAAATAAGAAAGAACCAGCAAAGGAGTCTCAGGAGGAATAGCCAGGTGAGGAAGAACCCCAACAAGTGTGGACTTCTGGGAGGCAGAAGAGAGTATTTCTAGAAGGGATGATCAACTGGATGCCACTGCTGCTGATAGATCAAAGAGATGAGGGTTGAAGCTTGGCCACTTGTGCCCTGCTCTGGTGGGATAATCAGCGGGAGTTCTTGGCTAGAGTGACTTCCTGAGAGAAGAGGAGGAGAGGACCTGGAGAGGGTACAGTTCTGAATGGAGGAGAGGCAAGCACATCAAATAACTTTCTCAAGGAATTCTGATAAAAAGAGGAGCAGAGGAGAGGGTGGTATCTGATGTCATCATCATGATCAATTTGATATATTTGCAAATGCTGACCAAATTCTCTCATGAGCTCCAGAAAGTAGGGACTAAAAGAAGAATAAAGTAAGAGTCTGCAAATGTTTCATTTGTAAGTCATCTCTGCTGCCCCAGTTTAGCGAGGCAACTTCTGAAAGAATTCTCAGGGCACTGATGCCTTGAATTCTGATAGGATTATCAACAATCTTTCCTTCTTCCTTCCTTCTTTCCTCTTCCCCTTCTTTCTTTCATCTTGTTTTTCACTTGTTTATTCATTCTTTCCTTCATTCATTCCCCAAACACATATAAGTCACTGCACCTTTGACACTTTGATCCACAAAAGGGATTAGTATGCATTGGCTAACCATAAAATTCTTTACATTTTGTACTGAAATTATTCATTTTTTATCTTCTCTGATACTTGAGGATGAAAATATTCTTAAATTTCAAAACCTCAGAAATGAATGGAAAAATTTTATGAATTTTTCTTTTCTCCCCCCCAGGACTTCTCATTTCTGAATCTAATTCTTTCTTGATTTTCCCCAACTTCAGAATCTTCCTTTTCCCCATTCATATACCCACACCATTTGTTCTGTTTTGTTTTTGTTTTTGTTTTGGGTTTCATTGTGTCTTTTCCTTAGTCTCCTTGTGATTTCTCTGTCCCAGGCGTGTCTGATAATGATACACATGCCTAAGAAGACTGTTTAATATTGTCCTTTTAATCATCCTGTTTCTATCAGTTCTTTCTTTGCAGTCCATTCTGTGATTTGAACAATCTCATTCTCCTCTGCCAGGATGATTTTCTCACATCTTAGAATTTCCTCTCAAAAGCCTAACAAGTAAACTATTTTACTGAAAACTTCCAGGTTTAAATAAAGGAAACAAAAAATTTTTACAACCTTGATATTCACCTGGCCAAATGTCATATGTACACCCAGAACATTACATTCTGGTCTGGACACACATCTTAAGTTGGATAGACACAATTAAAATATGCCCATTGGCGAGTGATCAGGAGTTTCAAAGCCACGATGTAAGGAATGATTGAAGGATTTTGGAATGTTTTGTTTGGGGGAAAAATAAGTCTTGGGTGGGAGTGTGGCATGGGGTAGTCAGAGATACCAGATAGAGAGTTTGATTGAGATGGTGACTGCCACTATGAACCAAATTGGCTACCTGTCCCATGAGAATATTGGTACTTGGGATGAAGGGAAAGGGTACTACCCTGAGAGGCACCCAGTGGAAAACTGGCTTTTTTTAAGCTCGGTCGTCAGTAGGAAGATCAGTCACCTGTGAGTTGTATCTCACCATTCCCTACACCTACCTGGCCATGGCTTTTTCTACATCTTCAGTTAGACTTCAGAAGCAGAAGTGGTTAATAGTCTCAACAGACTGAAGATAAGCCCACAGCCAAAAATTTTGGAACAATTTAAGAACAACAATTACTGTGAGAGAATAATCACAAACAGAACAACCTATAGCAGAAAAATATCTATTGATAAGCTATGAACAAGAATCTTAATCCTAAGTAAGACATTCCAAATATTAAACAAGAATTGGTGGTTTTGAAGGAGAGTCAACCAAGGATACTGGCTTTAAAAAATTTAATTGCCAGCTGACTTTGGCTCAGGTCATGATCACACAGTTCATGGGTTCAAGCCCCATGTTCGAGCCCTGCTTTGGATTCTGTGTCTCATTGTCTATCTGCCCCTGCCTCGCTTGTACTTTGTCTCCTTCTCTTTCTCTTCCCTTCAAAAATAAATTAATGTTTAAAACATATAATGCCTGGGGTGCCTGGGTGGCTCAGTCGGTTAAGTATCCAACTTCAGCTCAGGTCATAATCTAGCAGTTCATGGATTCAAGCCCTACATCAGGCTCTGTTGACAGCTCAGAGTCTGGAGCCTGCTTTAGATTCTGCGTCTCCCTTTCTCTCTGCCCCTCTCCCATTCACACTCTATCTTTCTTTCTTTCTCTGAAAAATAAATAAACATTTTAAAAAATTTAATGTAATTGCCAAAAAAAAAAAGAATTGGTTGAAGAGCTGAATGGGTGCCAAATGGACAGAATGTAGAAACCAATCCAAATGTACAAGTGAGTTTGGTGTATATAGCACCACCATAACCTGGTAGGAAGAAGATGGATTATTCGTCAGTAGTCTTTAGAAGACTGGCTCATTATATGGGGAAAACTAGGATTAAATTGCTACTTTGTTCTACATATAGAAATGAATTTTAGGTAGGTTAAAAGCCAAATATGAAAGACAAAGCAGGGCACCTGCGTGGCTCAGTTGGTTAAGCATCTGACTCTTGATTACAACTCAGGTTGTGATGTCATGATTTGTGGGATGGAGCCCTGCACTGGACTGTGCTGAAAGCATGGAACTTGGTTGGGATTCTCTCTCTCTTTCCTTCTCTCTCTGCCCCTCTCCCTGCTCATGTTCATGCATTCTCTCTCTCTCTTTCAGAATAAATAAATAAACTTTACAAAAAGAAGAAAGAAAGACAAAGCCATTTATATGTTAGAAGAAAACATTTTTTGTGTGAAATTGGAATGGAGAAGAATTTCTTAAGATGTCAAAAAGTGAAAATCATACAGGAAATAACTGTTGAAGTTAGTGACATGAAAATTAAAGATTTCTGACACTATAAACAAAGTCAACAGGTGATAGGCTGGAGGTGACAAAGTGGTAATAACTTACAAGGAAGTGATACATAAAATATATGGAGAACTCCTGCAAATAAGATAAATAAAAATTTTAAAAAAGGATAAAGGAGATTATAGCAGACCCTGCTGATGTCCTGCCGACATCCATTGGCACACCTCTGAGCTCACGTGCTGCTGTGGTGAGCTGATGGTTCCCTGTGTCATACAAGCTTCCCACCTCAGTGTGGGACCTCTCTCAGCCTGAAGGTTCTCTGAGGTGCTTTGGGGCCCCCTTCATTTAGGTGCAGTGCAAACTGGAAATGCTGGTGGTTGAACACCCCAGGAACAGCTCTCAGTCAATAAGGACCAGGGCTGGTATATAAATAGCTGAGCTTCCCCATTTCTTGGTGAGACAATTCTGAGGAATGTTTAGCACAGCTCCTCAGAGAGTGCCCATCAAGACTGAGCCTGGTTGCCTGCTCATAACCTACTTTTTTTGTTGATTTGGTTTGGTTTGGTTTTGGTTTTTCTCCTTTGTCTCATTCTTACTCCTTCACTTGTGCTTCTGAATAAATGACCTTCTCTCATGAGTGGATATTCTAGGCAGGGAGACATAAAATGTGAAAATATGCAATCTGCCAGGAGGCTAGATGTGCTAAGAAAAATAAAGCACAATAAGAAGGAAGAAGGAAAGGTGGGGATGGGACTGTTACTTTAGATGGGTGGACAGGGAAGGTTTCTCTGCTGAGGGATATTTGAGCAGAGACTGCAAGGAATGAGGGCGTGTATAGCAGGTGTAAAGGCCCTGCAAGTGGGAGTGTTCTTGGGTTATTCAAGGAACAGCCAGAAGCCCAGTCTGGCTGCAGCTGGGTGAGCAGCAAGGAAGAGAGTGAAGGAGATGAGATCTTTAAGAGAATAGGGAAGGGAAGGCAGACCATGGAAGGCCTTGCAGGCCATAATAAGGACTCTGGGTTTCCCCTCAAGTGATAAGGGGAACTACTACAGACAAGTAACATGATTTTACTTTTGTCTTTGCAGGCTTCCTCTGGCTTCTGTGCAGCAGAGACAAGAGTAGAGCTGGGAGCCTGCGGCATACAGACAGGTGAGAGAAGGTGCTGGGTGGGACTGAGGTGGTGGAGGGCAAAGGAGAAGTGATCTGACTCGAGATGTATTTCAAAAGTAACACGTACAATTCCTCCAATTAAAAAAAAAAAAAAAAAAAAAAAAAACAAAAGTAACACGTACAGCCTTCTCTGAGCCCCTCCTCAAAACTAGGTTAGATTCCCTTGTTATATTTTCCTCACTGAATCATTGACTTAGCACTCACCCAGCATACGTTCTTTGCGTGATTACATTTGAAACTACTTTCTGTCTCAGGGAGTGAGTAGACCGCTCAGCAAAAGGGATCTTCTCTTAGATTTTGAGATTGAAAAGTTTAGGCCCTGCCTAGAAGGGCCTGGCGAAGATAATAGGTTTTGAAGAATACAGAATGAGGATCATCAAGGCCTCCTACCTTCAGAATGAGCTAAGGATTGCCCACGTTAGCAGCTTGTGAGTAAGGAGAAATATGGAATGGTAGGAAAAAGATGATCCCGAGAGACTGGGTTTGTGCCCTATTTCTCCTAAGCCAAGGCCCGAAGGAAGGGAGGGAACAGATATACATATATATCTCTCTGTTTACATATCTATGCTAGATTTAATTAATGTCTGTGCTCTCAGCTGAATGGTGAACTCCATCAAAGCAGTTGTATCACTAAAGGAATGTTTCTGGCTACAAGTAAAAGGATTGTAAAGAATTCCACATTTGTATTTTTCACATAAAGAAGTTTGGTATTAGACAGTTGTGATACTGGTTCACTACTCAGTGATATCAAGGACGATGTCTCAGTTATTTTCTTTTTGTCTCTACGATTTTCCCTCATGGTTGCCATTACTCCAGCCATCATATCTGCATTCAGTGCAGAACAGAAGGGAAGGTATGGCTCAAGCTATATCTGTCTCCCTTTGTTAGGAAGGTCATGGCTTTTCCAGAAGCCCTCCAACATATTTAGCTTTATAGTTTTTTTATCTCATTGGCCAGAACTAAGTCATACAGCCTTACTGCAGAGGGAGGCTGGGAAAGTGGGGAAAAGAATGGCTAAAATTATCAGAGACCCATAATGGTTCATCAGCAGTGGCGGATACATTGCTCCCCTGAACAAAAACCAAGGTTCAGGGCAAGGAAGAAGGGGCTCACTAAGAGTGTAAGTGAAAGCGGAGATAATGACTGGGTTTGTATGTCCAGTACTCAGTACATGCACATCTTAAGTGGAAATTCAGCTCTAAAGCCAGGATTTAAGGTATAAATTGCATATAGTTAAAATTGCCTTTGAACACTTCCTTAGAATTTTGCTGTGTTGGAGGCCAGCAAGCCATCTCTTTAAAAGACTACACTGTCATTTTTACCCTAACATTGGAACGGATCACTATTTTAGCAGATGAACTAGCTAGCTTATGTTAGTGCTTCAGCAGTAGGATCTTTAAGCAACAGCATCACCCTCAACACAACAAGATACATTTATTCTAAGAGGCACAGGGAACGCCTCACCCCAAGCTCATTAAATAAACTGGTAGGTAGAAATGAACTCACTATTTATATAGTCATCCACATGCTAGGAAGCAGATGGTGTGGAGGTGTGGTTCAGAGCCTGTCCACCGGAGACAGACAGCCTAGGTTTGAAGGTCTGTTCCATCACTGACTACTCATTATCATGACTTTGGACAAATTATTCAACTTCTGTCTGTGAAATGGTGATAATAATGGCACTAACCTTGGGAGGTTGTGAAAATTAAATGAGTTAATACTGGTAAAGCCTGCATGTCTGGCCCATTGTAAATGGTACAGAAGGTTTAGCTATTACTATTGTTGTTGCTCCATAGTTGTGTTAACTTCTATTAAATGTGTGTATGATGCACTTCCAAGTAGAAGGCACTCAATAAATATTTGTTAGTCATAAAATTACCAACTTCGGGGTCTTGGTCACATCAAGGAGACTTCCCTTGGGCAGAACTCCAATTATTGGAAGAAAGTCTTTGAATTACAGCTAAATTGACTATCTGTGTCATGAAAGATAATGCTTGCATTTTGCCTCAACTGAAGACAGTTTGCACCGTCTCCTCCTACTACGGTGAGGCTTATGGGCTGTGAAACTGTCTCTCATAATTCATGTAGGCACTGTCTACTGGGCCTCCGTTGGACCCAGTGGGAAAGTGGAGGAAGCCAGGAACAACTGGACTAGGGCTTCACCTGCAGGACTCATTCAGCTGTAGGATGAGACCAGCAGGAGGTGACCAAATATCCAAACCTGTGTCCGTAAGAGAAAAGCAGCTCAAATCCCACCCAGACTGATATTGCTCGAAACAAGTACATCCGGTGGGGACATCATGGTCCTGATGCTTCAAAGCCAAGGTAGGCAAATCTATGCAAGTTGTCCTACATCTCCCACCCTGGCATGTGTGCGGTTTCATGATGAGCTTGAACATGGCCCCAGGGCTCCAAACACCTATCAGCAAGTGATCAGAGTTCACTTCCCAAGTCTAGGCTTAAATATCCTCTGAGTGATCTGGGTAGCAGCACTGTGGTAGGCAGCGAGGTCTCATTTATTTATTTATTCAATTATCCTGATATTGAGAAGATAGAATTATGTGCCTAGTACTGTAGTAGGCTTTGGGGACACAGCAGTGAAGAAAAATAGACATAGTCTCTACACATTAAAAACCAGCTAAACAGGGGTGCCTGGGTGGCCTGGTCGGTTGAGTGTCCAACTCTTGATTTTGGCTCTGGTCATGATCTCACAGTTTGTGGGTTCAAGCCCTACTTGGGATTCTCTCTCTCTCCCTCTCTTTCTGCCCCTCCCCCACTAAATAAATAAATGTACTTAAAAAAATAAACATGTAAACACAAATTGTAGTGAATGCTATTGAGGGTTTAGGAGGCTAGTAATTAAGTTGCTGACACCACCTCTCCCCTCCCCACATCCCCACATACACATCCCTCCTCCTTGGTTTAGAAACTAAGAGGTGCAGAAGTAAAGGAGATGGAGATAAAACTATCATCTTCATTGCTGCTCAAATGAACATGGCTGAGGTATAACCAGCTTGGCTTGTTAATGTTTCCCTCCTAAATTGGACATATTGCCCTTCTGCCCCAAAACCTCAAGCCGCAGGGCTGAGCCTGACCCATCAAGGCTACCTTGCAAGCACAGAGGAGTCTAGAGAAGCAACCTCTTCTGGTGTGAGCATTGGGGCCAGGCACGCCCAGTTTTTTCTCTCAACCCCACCAATCGGAGGGTTGTTGCTCCTTCGCTAGGGGCGGGGCAAGTGGTGACACATGCTACTCTGGCAGAGGTCCTTTGAATTGAAAACAAGAGGAGTGCAGAGTAAGTGACCCATGCCCTCTTTCACAGGGGCTATGATAGGCAGGTAAAGGGCACAATGAGGGATTCTGGGAGTTACTGAGTTAGGATCTGGATGTTGGAAAGGCTTCTTTGAGTGGGATACTTAAAACAAGCCCCCAATTAGTTTGGTTTCAGAACTGGAACTACCTTCAGAAATAGATCCTGCAGGGCTTACTTTTAAGAAATTGGGATTTTTTTTTTTCACCCTAAGAGTTATGACACAATATTGAATAGTTTAAGCATGGGATCAAAGTAACATGATCAATTTGACATTTTCAGAAACTTACTCTGCTAACTATGAGGACTGGATACAGACAAGAGGCAGGGTTGTGAGCATTAGCAAATAAAATTACAGGATTCTCAATTAAATTCGAAATTCAAATTAACATTAGGTGGGCATGCCCCAAATATTGGATGGGACATACTTATACTAAAAAGTGTTCATTGTTTATCTGAAATCACTGCTTATCAGTTGCCCAAGTTTAACTGGGGTTCAGTGTTATTTGGCAAGCCTAGCAATGGAGAAAACACAGAGAAACCAGGCAGGATCTCATCACAAGAATTGGTGATGATGGAGATGACAGGATGGGGTAGATCCCACTCCTGCCTGCAAGTTAGACTCTTGGTAATGAATTGATGTAGAGGGTGAGGTAAAGAGTCTTGGGTCAAGGGTGACTCAGATTCTGGATGAGCCTTTGGATGGACAGAGATTATAGTAGAGTCAGTGTCACAGAATGAGAATAACATTAGTTTTTACATTTCAGTCTGCTGCTGTCTTATAAAACTGTGCACCCTATGTAGCCATATTTATTATAATACTTACCTGTTTGTTAACTGACCTCAGTATAACCTGGTATTGAACCTGAGACAGAGGGAAAGACTATTGTATACTGTGAATAAAAGTAGCATAAACACCGTGCGGTGTTAGCATTGCCATACCTAATATGACATTGCATGTGGCTGAGAAAATTATTAGAAGCCTCTAGGCTCATAAGACAATGAAATTAGTCCAGAGGCGAGGGGAACACTAACTGTAACTCTGGGAAAGTTCCTAAGGTCTTCTGGATTGCGTAATGTGATATAAATGTAGCTTCCCCTGTTACGTGGCTGTTGTGAATGTCATGAATTAAAAAGATAAAAAATCCTTTAATAATATTTCAGCAATGTTATGGATACAATATTTGTGTCCCGTCCTCCCCAGATTCATATGCTAAAGCCCTAACCCCCAGTGTGATAGCGTCTGGAGATGGAGCCTTTGGGAAGTAGTTAGGGTTAGATTAGATCATGAGGCTGGGGCCTTCATGATGAAGTTGGTGGCATTATGAGAAGAGGGAGGAGATCCTCCACCCCATTATGCACAGAAGAAACGCCATGCAAGGACGCATTGAGAAAGTAGCTGGTGGCAAACCTGGAAGAGTCCCAGTCAGAACCTGGCCACGCTGACCCCCTGATCTCAGTTGTCTAGAGAACTGCGAGAAATAATTTTCTGTTTAAGCCACCGAGTCCATGGTATTTTGTCATGGCATCCAGAGCTGATTAAAATAGGTATTATTATTTTTACAAAAGTAATCAGGTGTAAACAAACACAAGTTTTAACAGTAAAGCAAAATCTCTTGCTATTTTCAGTCCGCCAGTGAATGTTCTAACTCTGTAAGCTAGGTCACTCCTCAAGACTTGGGGTAAATTACATTACATGTATTTCCATACCTTCTTTTCTGTCTCTCAAATGCACACTTTAAAGGTAGCTCAGTTGGTTGAGTGCCTGAGTCTTTTTTTTGTTTGTTTGTTTGTTTATTTCTTTTTGAGAGAGAGAGTGTGTGTGAGCAGGGGAGGGGCAGAGAGAGAAATAGAGAGACAGAATATGAAGCAGACTCCAGGCTCTGAGCTGGTAGCACAGAGCCCAAGCGGGGCTCGAACCCACAAAATGTAAGATCATGACCCAAGCCAAAGTCAGATGCTCAACAGACTGAGCCACCCAGGTGCCCTGAGTGCCTGAGTCATGATTTCAGCTCAGGTCTTAATCTCAGGGTCATGAGTTCAAGCCCCACATTGGGCTCCATGCTAGGCGTGGGGCCTACTTAAAAAAACAAAACAAAACCAAAAAACAGGGCACCTGGGTGGCTAAGTCAGTTAAGCATCTGACTCTTTATTTTAGCTTACGCCATGATCTCACAGTTTGTGAGATTGAGCCTTGGTCAAGCTCTGCTCTAACAGCGTGGAACCTGTTTGGGATTCTGTTTCTCCCTCTCTCTCTGCCCCTTCCCATACTCATGCTCACTCTCTCTCTCTCAAAATGAATAAACATTTTTTAAAAATTAAAAAGAAAGTAGTCTTAAAAGGAGATGTCACAAAAGATGTGTCAGGAAGGGGAAGAGGAACTTGGTTCCTAGGAAACCAGGGAACCAGACTAGCCTCAATATGAGGTACTAGGGCTGTGTGGATTGTGCTGATTACATATATGTGAGCACCAGGGGCATTTCTCTTTTAGCATCAACTGGAAAACTGGAGCATCCAGCCCTCCAGTCAGAAATCTGGTTCTGACATTAGTTGTATAAAGATGCTGCATAAAGCACTAAACCAGTAAGGCTTTCCATTACTGGAAAATAGAGAATTTATTATATAACTGGGAAGTCCAGGGTGGATATTACTTCAGGCAGGGCTGGATCCAATAACTAGATGGATGTCATTAGCCCATTCTCAATCTCTTTCTTTTGTGCAATGCAATTCTCACTTATTTTTCTGCCTCTAAGTGGGCTCCCTGCAGGCACTAGGGAAGAGGTAGTTGGGCTTTAGAGAGCTCCATGTTCCTAGGTCAGGAAACTACCCCCAGGCAAAGAAAGATCCTCTCTTTTCTACCATCCATATGTAAAATCCCATGGAAGGAATCTGATAGCTCTGCTTGGGTCAGCAGGTCCTCTTGGACCAATTACCGTGATCCAAGTAGCAGGGCACTCTGATGTGCGGCCCCACCAGAACCATATGGAATAGGGAGAGGCAATTCCCCCAAAGAAAAATGGGATCTGTTACAGGAAGAGGAGGGAATGGAGTGGGCAGATCAAACAGCAGGTATCCACTATCCACTATGTACCTGTAAGGACATAGTGACATGTGACATTTATCTACATGGAAATTTTTATAAAAAATTACTTGTGAAGGATACTTACTGAAACATTGTTTGTAATGAAGGAAAATTGGAAATAATTCCAAAGTACACCTATAGAGAAATGGCCAAGTAAATTGTTGTATTCATATAGTGTAATACTAAATAGAAATTACAAAGGAGGTAGAATTATATTTACTGACTTAAATAGAATGTGAATGTGATATCACATAGTAGAATGTGATTTTGATATATGTTAAGAGGAAAAATAAGTTGCAAAATGTAAATTTTATAGTATGTAACAGTATGTAAAATATAGTTTTTGTAAGAAATTAATATTTAGAGAAATAACTCTATTTGGCATATCCCCCTACCCTCCCACCAAATTACTATGGCTTCCTTGTGGCAACTTACTACTGGATTCTTCTTTTGTGTTATAAACTCTTGAAAGTATGATATTTTACAGAAGCATATATTACTTTTATAGTTAAGAAAGATGAAAAAATCAATATGGACATTTAAAAAGTGACAACTTTATTGAGCTATAACTCATGTATCAAAAATGCATCCTTTTAAATATGCAGTTCAGTAGGATTTTTCTCCTGAATATTCAGAGTTGTGCAAACATTACCACTGTCTAGTTTCAGCACATTTTCATCATCCCAAAAAGGAACTCCATAGCCATTTGCAATCACTATGCAGTTTTCCCTCTTCTACAACATCTGGAAAACTCTAATTTACTTTCTGTTGCCTATTCTGAGTATTTCCTACAAATGGGATCATACAGTATGTTGTCTCTTGTGTCTGGCTTCTTTCAGTTACGACAATGTTTTCAGTATACATACATGTGATAGCATGTATCAGAGCTTCACTCTTTTATTGCTGATGAATATTAATTTTATGGATGTACCACTTTTTAAAAAATCTGTTCATCAACTGATGGACATTTGGATTCATTCTATTTTTGACTGTTATGAATAACACTGCTATGAACATTCACAGATAGGTTTTTGTGTAGACATGTTTTCAGTTCTCTTTGGTATATACCTAGGAGTGGAATTGCTGTGTCATATAATAACTCAATGTTTAACTTTTTGAGGAACTGCTGAAACATCTTCCATAGTGGCTATACCATTTTATGTTCCTATCAGCAATGTGTGAGGGCCACAGTTTCTCTACATCCTTGTCAACACACTTAGTTGTTTGTTTTTCAATTTTAGCCATCCTAGTAAAATGTCTTCATCTACATTTTACAGACGAGGACATCCATATGTTTCTTTTGGAGAAATGTCCATCCAAATCCTTTGCCCATTTTAATAATTGGGTTATTCACTCTCTCTTTTTTTAAAAGTTTATTTTTATTTATTTCTAGAGAGAGATAGAGAGGAAGTGGGGGAGGGCAGAAAGAGAGGGAGACAGAATCCCAAGCAGGCCCCACACTATCAGCACAGAGCCCAACACGGGGCTTGAACTCATAAACTCATGAGATCATGACCTGAGCCAAAGTCAAGAGTTGGACACTTAACCAGTTGAGCCACCCAGGAGCCTCATAGTTATTTTCTCTTTAATTTTTTTTTTTTTTTATTTTAGAGAGAGAGAGAGCGAGAGAGAGAGAGAACATGCATGAGTTGGGGAGAGGGGCAGAGGGGAAGAGAGAAAGAGGAGAGAGAGAGAGAATGAAGCTTAAACAGGCTCCATGCTCAGCATAGAGACCAACATGGGGCTTGATCTCATGACCTTAGCTGAAATCAAGAGTTGGATGTTCAACTGACTGGGCCACCCAGGTGCCCCAAGGGTTATTTTCTTTTTATTGTTGAGTTGTAAGAGTTCTTTATGTATTCTGTATGCAGGTGCAATAGTTTCTCCTATTGTGTTGATTTTCTTTTCATTTTCTTGATAGTGTATTTTATTTTTCTTTTTGTCACTTTTACTTTTGGTGTCATATCTAAGAAACCACTGTCTAATGCAAGGTTATGAAATTTTACATCTATCTTTTGTTCTAAGAGTTTTAGGGAGATGAAATGATATCTCATTATGATTTTGATACACATTTCCTTAATGATTAATGACATTGAGCATCTTTTCATGTATTGGCAATTTGTATATCTTCTTTAAGGAAATGTCTGTTCAAGTCCTTTCCCCATTTTTAAATTGGATTGTTTTGCTTTTGTTGTTGGTTTAGAGAACTTCTTTATATATCCAGGATATAAATCCTTGTTGGATATATAATTTGCATATACTTTCTCCAATTTTGTAGATTGTTTATTCACTTTCTTGATGGTGTCATTTGACACACAAAAGTTTTCATTTTTATGAGTCCAATTAATTAAATTATTTTTCCTTTCGTTGCTTGTGTTTTTGTTGTCATATCTAAGAAAGGCTTGTCAAATCCAAGCTCACTGAGATTTATACTTATGTTTTCCTCTAAGAGTTTTATAGTTTTAGTGCTTATGTTAAGCACTTTTATCCATTTTGAGTTAATTTTTGTATATGGTGTGAGGTAAGGCTCCAACTTCATTCTTTCACATGTATTATCTAGTAGTCTCAGCACCATTTGTTGCAGGATATTAAGCACTTTTTAAAAAACATGGTTGTTCTGGCTGCATACTATTCCGTAGAGTATCAGTCTTTGGTTACACATTCTTCCCTCACCTGGTGGTAATTTACATATGAATATAATTTAGTTTTTTCCTACATCTTTCTTTAAGGAACTTATACAGCTAACAGCCCCCTTGAAAAAGCAACACCTAGAGATTTCATGAGATCATTGCCATTGGATATGGCTGATTTGACCACAGGTAGACACTCAGCCACAGCTGGGTCCATCAGATTTTTCCTTTGGGAATTTGACATTAGCTGCTAAAACTATGTTATATTTATAGATATGGGATAAAAGGTAATATAAACTCTGGAGGTTGAGGTTATTACAATGAAGTCTGTATAGAGAGGACAGAAGAAGCTGGCTATAAAACAGAAAGAACTGTTACAGATACATTTAAAATAGAGACTATCTGAAATGGAGAGGTTTGTGTCTTGGTAACCGGTAAGTGTCCAGTTCTCATGAAGCCCATAAGATCTTCCCCTTCCTTTGCTTCCTCTCTTTTTGAAGTTAATTTGAATGGATGTCTGCTCCTTTGCAAACAAACTTTCCCTAAGACAGGCCTTGTATTGATTAGGAATCTTGCTTGCAAGAAACAGAAAACTTAATTTAACTGAAGTAAGCCAAAAAAGAGACTCTTGTTGGCATACATGCCCAAAAAGTCCAGGGAATAGCGTGATCTAGGAACTCAAAAATGTCATTAAGACCTGTTCTCTTCATCTTTCAGCTCCACAGCCTACAGTGTTCACCTAATTCCCAGCCTCTTAGGAACTCTTGTCTTCAATCATTCAGACTATCAACAGTCTCAAAACAACTCTTTCCTGTAGCTCCTGTACAAATCTGAGACTCACTGTGATTGTGACCATATTGTATGAGTCATGGCCCTTCCCTGAACTAATCCCAAGGGCGATCTGGTGCTGGATCTGAGTCATATTTCCACTCCTGGTGCAGAGGGAAACCTCATTGGAACCACATTGACTGAAAATGAGGAGGGAGGTTTACATAAAAGAAATTCTGGATTCTGTTATAAAATAAAAGGAGAAATGGATGCTGAGTAGTCAAAGAAACCACAGAAGTTCAACATGAATATTTCAATTAATTCCAGTATTTTATTATTACTTATGTGAAGAGTCTTATGTGTTAGTATTTGTTGATATCTCTCATTATTTCTTTAGGATATTGTTTCAGTTCTGTTGCTGCATTACAGACATCCCAAACTTGGTGGCTTAACATGACCAATTTCTCACTATTCTGTTGATTGGGCTTGGCTGGGGAAATTCTGGTCCATGTGATACAGCCAAAGTCATTCATGTGGCTGCACTCAGCTCTTGGGCTACATCATCAAAGACAGTCATACCTCCTCCAAGGTTCTCCATGTGTCTTTTTTTTTTTTTTTTTCTCTCAATCCATAGTGAAACCCGAGTTTCTTTGCAGTATGGTGGCTGGCCCCAAGAGGGAGAAAGTGGAACCTACCAGATAAGCCTTTTAAGACTCAGGCTTGAATGTCCCAATGCATCACTCTTTTTTTTTTTTGCTTGTCAGTCAAAGCAAGTCCTAGGGCCTGCCAAGGATTCAAGGGGAGAGGGATATAAATATACTCATAGAAATAGAAATACTAGGAGAAAGAGTATGCATATGTTAAGACTCATGTTGCAGATTATCAAATTGTCCCCCAGAAAGGCTCCTCCAATGTGTAACCACCACCTCCAAGCCATGCACAAGAGCATGCTTTTCACCACACAAATGCCAACCCCTAGCCATTTCATAGATTTAAGGATAACTGTGTGATTGTTGTTTTATTAATGTTGAAGAGTTTTAACTTTTTCATATACTTATTGACCATTAAAATATTTTAAATATATATGATATTAAGAATTATGACACAGCATACATTACAGGTACCACCATCTAGTTTAGTAAAAGGCATCTTACTCTGAAATGTTCTGTGGGTCCGTCCTTGTTTCCAATTCTTTCTCTCCCCATCAGAGTTAACCATTATTCTGAATTTTGTGTTTACATTCTCTTGCCCTTATTTTTTCAGCTCTACAGAAGTATAATTGACAAAATTGTAAGATATTTATCTTTTAAGAGAGATTTAAAACATGATTAGACATATATATGAATTCTGAAAGGATTCCCTCCATCAAGTTAATTAACACACTTATCACCTCACATATTTACCTTTTTCTTTTTTTTTTCTTTTAAGTTTATCTTTGAGGGAGAGAGAGTGCTCATGGGGTTGGGGGTGGGGGGAAGAGGGAGATAGAGAATCCCAAGTAGGCTCTGCTCTGACAGTACAGAGCCTGACTCCGGGGCTTGAACTCCCAAACTATGAGATCATGACCTGAGCTGAAACCGAGAGCCAGATGCTTAACTGACTGAGCCACCCAAGCACCCCCATATTTACCTTTTTCTTAATGAGGCTTGACCTTATTTTCTTTTATATTTTGTAACAGCTTTTTTGAGATATAATTCACATACCATGCAGTGAATTCATTTAATGTATGTAATTGAATGGTTTTTAGTACATTGAGAGTTGTGCAACCTTCACCACAATAGATTTTAGAACATTTTTATCATCCAAAAAGAAATCCTTTGTTCTTTTACCCTTACTTTTCCATTCCCTAACTTGCCCTGTCCCCATCCTAGGCAACTGTTAATCAACCTTATGTCTATTTAGATTTGCTTATTTGTGATATTTCTTATAAATGGAGTCATACACCACATGGCCTTTATGACTGGCTTCTTTCACTTAGTATAATGTTTTCAAAGTTCATCCACATTGTCATCTTCATTAGTACTTCATTCCTTTTTATTGCCAGTAAGATCTCATTGTATTTATAGACCACATTTTACTTATCCATTAATCTGTTGAAGGGCATTTAGGTTGTTTCCATTTTTTGACTATTATGAACAATGCTACCATGGACACTTGCATATATGTATGTTTTGTGTGGACATGTTTTCAGTTCTCTTTAAAGTGGTTTAATACCTAGAAGTGGAATTTCTGGGTTATATGGTAATGCCTATTTAATCTTGTGAGGAGCTGCCAGGCTGTTTTCCAATGTGACTGAACCATTTCACATTGCCACCAGGAACTAGAGGAATTCAATTTCTCCACATCCTTACCAATATTTGGTATTATCTGTCTTTTTTATTATAGCCATCTTAGGGATATGAAGTGGTATCTTGTGGTTTTGATTTACATTTCCCTGATGGATAATGATATTGAATATCTTTTCATGCTCTTATTTGTCCATCTTTTGTGATAGTATAAACATGCTTATGTTTTTAAATAATATATTGATTTACTTTACATATTTTGAAATTTATGTTATGGATTCTTTATGCAAGTTTGATTTATATAGGTATACATTAAATTTGACACTTTTGAGGTTCATCCATGTTGATGCATGTTGCTGCAATTTATTTTCACTTCTGTATATAATTTCATTATGCATATCTAGTACACAACTTATTCATCCTTTTTTTAAAATTAAACTTTTATTATTTTTTTATTGTTTATTTTTGAGAGAGAAAGAGACACAGAGCATGAGCAGGAGAGGGGCAGAAAGAGAGGGAGACAGAGAATCTTAAGTAGGCTCCAGGCTCTGTGCTAACAGCAGGCAGCCCAATGGGGGATTTGAACTCACAAACCATGAAATCATGACCTGAGCTGAAATCAAGAGTCAGATGCTCAACCAACTGAGCCAACCAGGCACCCCAAGAAATTATCCATTCTTCTATTGTTGGACATTTGAGCTATTTCCATTTTTTTTTTTTTTTTTTACTGTTATCCACAGGAAGCTATGGATATTGTTATACACAGATGTAAATAGTTCTCTTCTATAGAAGAGGAATTGTTGGATCATAAGGTATACAAAATTTCAACTCTACTAAATAAGGTCAAAGTCCAATATATCGTACCAATACTCCTCTAACAGTGCTTGAGAATTTCTGTTGCTCTATAAACCCTCTAACATTAGATATTATCAGATTTCATGCTTTTTGCTAGCCTGTAGGAGTGAAACTTTATTTTGGTGTGGTTTTAATTTACATTCCCCTCATAACTAATGAGGTTGAGTATCTATTCACATGCTGAGGGGACATTCATATTTTCTCTTCTCTGAAGTGCCTAAGTTTTCAGTCCGTTTTTTCCATCTTTTTCTTACTGATTTGTGGAAGTTCTTTTTCTAGTGTATCTTGTTACTGATACTTTGTCATTTGTATATCTTGGAATCATTTCCAAATTTTAGACTCTCTTTTTATTCTCTTTTAGTATCTTTTGATAAACAGAAATTCTTGATTTTAACGTAACTAAGGCTATAATCATATGATTTTTGTGCCTTTTGGTATCTTATTGAAGAAATCCTTTCCTTACTTCAAGATCATAAGTCTATACTCCTATACTGTCTTCTAAGTGCTTGGCATATGTCTGTTTTTTACCTTTAAGTATTTGCTTAACCTAGAATTGATTTTCATGTATGGCATGAAGAAATATGTATAGTGTAGAATAGATAACCAATAGTCCTAGCACAATAGAAAAGCCCATCCTTTATTTACTGGTCTATTTTGACAATTCTGCCCTATATCTAGTTTCTATGTATGTGTAGATCTATCTCTAGGCTCTCTGTTATGCTCCATTGGCCTTTTTTCTATTCTTATGTCAATTATATGGCATTCTAACAACTCTATAATATGTATTGATATGTAATCAGGAAAGCCCCCATCTTATTCTCCTTTTGGGGAATATTTTGGCTAATTTTTACCCTGTTGCTATTTTTGTGAAAATTACATTGATTCTGTAGATTAATTAGGGGAAATTGATACCTTCATAACATCAAATTTTCCAATTCATCTGCATTGTAGAATTCCTCATTTATTTTTTCAATTTAAATATATTTCACAAAAGTATTATTTTCTCCATTATGCTTTGCATATCTCTAGCACAATTATTTCTAGACACTTAATGGCTTTTTAATGTTACTTTAAATGATGTCCCTTCAAAATTATTCTTTCTAAATATTGATTATATACAGAAATGCACTAGACTTTTGTGTATGGATATTTGTATCCAGTGAACTAGCTCACATCTTTAATGAACTCTAATATTTTTGTATAGGTTCTTTGGGCTTCATGTGTAGATATCATATCAAGTATGGATAATGACTGTTTTATTATAAATCACATCTTTATTCCTTTTTTTTTTCGGTATTGGCTAGGACCTTCAGTACAAGGTTGAAAATAAGAGATGATGGTAGGACTCTGTTGTTTGTTCCCCTCCTGATCTTAAAAGGAATGCTGTCAATATTTTACAATTAGGTATAATGTTTACTGTAGGATTTTCATATATAACATTTATTGGCTAAGGAAGTTTCTTTGTATTACTAGTTTGTTGAGAATGTGTATCAGAAATGTATGTTGAATTCTAGGAAGTATTTTCACTGTGTCTTTTAAGGTGATTGTATGATATTTCTCCTTAGTTAAACTAAGATTATAGTAATTATATTAATTGATTTTTTTAATGTTAAACTAACCTCTCATTCCTGTAATAAATCTACTTTTGTCATATGTTACTACCTTAAAAAAATCTTTCTGTATTTAGTTTGCTAATATTTTGTTTAGGATTTTTGTATTTGTGTTCAAGACTGAAATTGACTTTCAAAATTTTTTTCTCACATTATCTTTGTCAGTTTTTACTATGAAGATTATGTTATCTTCATCAGATTAGTTGAGGTATGTTCCCTCTTTCTGTATACTCTGGGATATTTTTCATAGGATTAAAATTTTTGTTACTGAATATTTGCTAGAAATCACTGATAAAAGGACATAAGCCTGGTTTGTTTTGTGGGATTAAATTTATTTTTTTGTTTAATGTTTGTTTATTTTTGAGAGAGAGGGAGGGAGGGAGGGAGAGGTAGGTGGGGGAGGGGCAGAGAGAGAATGGGACAGAGGATCCTAAGTGGGATCTGCAGAGAGCCTGATGTGGGGCTCAGTCTCGCAAACCTCTGAGATCATGATGTGAGCCAAAGTCCGACGCTTAACTGACTCAGCCACTCAGGGGCCCCTGTTTTGTGGGATTTTAAACTTTGGTTTAGATTATTTCATAGAAATATTCAAGTTCTATATTTTCTCTTGAGTCAATTTTGTTGTTTTCTATTTTTGTAGAAATTTATGTATTTCATTTAAGTTTTGAAATGTATTGGCACTCTTTTTTCATAATATCTTATTTCTTATTATATATTTTATTGTATAGAGAGAGAATGAGAGAGAGTCAGATGCAGAGGAGGAGAGAGAGAGAGAGAGAGAGAGAGAGAATCCCAAGCAGGCCCTATGCCCAGCATGGAGCCTGACGTGGGGCTTGATCTCACAAACCATAAGATCATAACCTGAGCTGAAGTCAAGAGTCAGACACTCAACTGACTGAGCCACCCAGGTGCCCCTTTGGATTATATTTTTGATTGTATCTTGACCAATGTGTAGAGTAGCATAACTACTATGGCAATCAGGATATAGAATATTTTATCATTGTAAGATATTTTTTCATGCTGTAGCCTGTTCAACCTAAGATTTTGTGGTCAAACCCTCATTCACCTCTAAACCCTGTTTTTACTACTGATATGTTCTCTCTCCCTATAGGTTTACCTGTTCTGGGATGCCATTTAGTTTAAATCATACACAGCCTTTTCAGTTTGGCTTCTTTCACTTAACATATTTTACTCTTAATTTATTCCATCTTAATTCTTACTGACTTTTGAAGCAGTACTTGTATTTAGACACAGAAATTATTGCAGAAGAAATAACAGAAATATTGGTAACTTGCTTCTCTACCATCCCAAGGACAATTTCTTTAACATTTGTGTATATTTCTATCTAGTTTCTTGATCCACTCTTTTAACAGTTTTATCAATTGCCAGATTAAAATTTCAAATTTGAAGACAATTTATACAGTGTAGAAGGCTATGAGAAACTCAGTTTCTTGAGTGTTTTTAAAAATTTTTTAATGTTTTTATTTTTGAAAGAGAAAAAGAGACAGAGTGTGAGTTGGGGGGGGGGTGGTATTGAGAGAGAGGGAGACACAGGATCTGAGGCAGGTTTCAGGCTCTGAGCTGTCAGCACAGAGCCCGACGTGGGGCTCGAACCCATGAACCATGAGATCTTAACCTGACCTGAAGTTGGACGCTTAACCAACTGAGCCACCCGGGTGCCCCTTGAGTATTTCTGAGGACATTTTATATGCACATGTGTGTATTCTTTTCTTCACATATAGTATCATAATATACAACTTCCTCTCCTTCTTATTTACTTAGTGCAGAGACTACTGGCTATTATCAGTACTTGTTTTCTTCCTCTTCCTTCATTAAAAAGTGTCAGACTTTTAGCTGAGTATTTGGCTGCTCAGAATAAAGACTACATCTCATACCTCCATTGTAAGAACACTTGATCCTGGGACTAAATTCTGACCAATGAGATGTAAGCACTATGTGGAATTTCTGACATTGGGTCATTGAAAGATAGTTGGTCACTCCATTTTCTTTTATCCTAATGCCTAGTATGCAGCTGTTGTGTTTGGAGCATTAGCCCCTATCTTCAACCATGAAGACAAAGACCACATTGTAGGGATGACAGAGCATGGTCTTGAAGTCCTATGTCCTTGAGGACTTCATTGAGCAGAGCTGCTCCACTGTCTTAAATGCTTTTCTCCAGATTTTTACATGAGACAGAAATAACCTATCATCAAATAGAGTTAAAGAATTTGAATTTTTTATAGAATCCAAATTTTTAAGCATTGACATTGTCAAGTGTTTCTCATTTTCTTCCATAAAAGTTTGCATCATAGTGTTTGAAACTGCCAGTTTCCATATATCTTAAGATGTTTTCAAATCTTAAAGGCAGATCTTCATCTGAAGATGAAGAATAACTATACATAGAGTTGGTTTATTGTGCTAAATTTATCAAGTTAGTACAAAGGGAAGACTTTCCTGTTGCTGGAACTGGCTGGCACCCCCACAACTCAGAAACAGACTTGGCTGTTTGGTGGAGAATTGTAGCTTGGCTTTCTCAAGGAAAATGCCCTTGGAGACCATCTGCTAACACCCCTCACTTCCAATTTATAGCTGAAGACATTGTTTCGCACAGAGCTTCATGTTGCCTGACTTAATGAGCAGAACACATCTGGACTACATGGTCTGGGTGAATCATATCCTCTTCAGCCTCAGGTTCTTTATGTGTAAAAGGAGACAACACTCGAATCTCACAGAGATGTTATAAATATTAACCAGGCTCTCCTATAAGATGTGCCTTACACAATCTCTGACACATAAATGCTCAAAAGTAGCCCTTCCTTCCTTTCTACTGCCTGCTCACCCAAGACTATAGCACACTATCTTCCTCCCTCAGCTGTTGTATGCTCATAAATGGTCTTACAGGATTATTTCCTGAGGCATTTGGCTCTTCATCTTTACTTCTATATATCCAGATCAGGTTTTCTCCTGTAAAACTACAGCATTAATTCTTTTTTTAAAAATTTATTTCTGTGAGAAGAGAGAGAGAGAAAGAGATAGCATGATCAAGGGAGGGTCAGAGAGAGAGGGAGACACAGAATCTGAAACAGGCTCCAGGCTCTGAGCTGGCTGTCAGCACAGAGCCCGAAGTGGGGCTTGAACCCATGAACCATAAGATAATGACCTGAGCCGAAGTCGGATGCTTAACTGACTGAGCCACCCAGGTGCCCCTGCAGCGTTAATTCTTAAGTAAGATCTCAGCAACTGTGATAAACCTGTGACTGGGGACTAACTTTGGCAACGATGGTAAAACAGACTTCATCAGCAGGTGTTTGAAGCCATGTTTGGCTGAGTTTTTGTTGTTAATTTCTGGTTTCAAAGGAGAAAATTATCTTTGCCTGTCTACTTTGCTTGAGTGGTCTGCTGAGGTCAGCAGAATCCTATTAATTATTGAATTAGACAAATAGTGGGTTTCTTTAAATTTCCCTGTTCTGAAACTTTGTGTTTTAGAGTATTTGTTTAGTTTCTGAATTGGAATGGAGCTTAGGCTATGTGGTAGCCTTACAGAGGCAATTAGACTCAATGTATGTTAGGTTTTTTTTTTATCTCAGTGAGTTGTCCATGTTCTTAACATCAGCTTTTATTGAACTGTCTTCTTTGGTCATCCACATCTGTATTTTTTAGAAGTCCTTTTAGGGTAGGCAGCAAATTATTTGTGATTTTTGTGCTCTATAACACCTAAGACAAGTACTTTTTCTGTAACAGATGCCAAATGATGAAGTGAATGAATAAAAAAAATGAATGTGGGGCACCTGGATGGCTCAGTTGGTTGAGTGTTGGACTTCGACTCAGGTCATGATCTTGTGTTTCGTGAGTTCGAGCCCTGCATCAGTCTCTGTGCTGACAGCTCAGAGCCTGGAGCCTACTTTGGTTTCTGTGTCTCCCTCTCTCTGTGCTCCTCCCCTACTCACACCTTGTCTCTTTTTCAAGAATAAATAAAGATTTTTTAAAAATTAATGAAGAAGCAGGCAAAAGCTTTGCTTCAGTTTTATTTGTTAGATTAAATATTCAGTTAGGTCATAAAAGTCATAGAAATTTGTAGTGTTAACAGATTATAATCCCATCACGAGAGAATTTTCTTTAACCTCCATTTTTAAGAAATGAGGGAGTTCTGTAACAATTAAGAATAGGTTCAGCAGAGACTAATAGAAAGTCTTGAGTCAGAGTGGCTTGAATGGATGTGTACTTTAGTGTAATCTCCTCACACATAGTAGAAGCCCACAGGTATCCATCCAGAAGTAGTGTGACCCCTCATGATGACAGGCAATCAAGCTTCATTCACATTGTGGCATTGCTGTCCTCATTATCTGGCTTCTGTCTTCATGGTCCAAGGTGGCTACTCCAACTCCTGCCATTCTATTAGCATTTCCACATGAGAGAAGAAAGAATACACCCTCTTCTTTAAAGACACTTCCTGGAAGTTGCTTCTATCACTCTGCTTACACCTCATTGGAGAGAACTCAGTCACATAAGAGTCTGGGAAATGTGGTCTTTATTTTGGGCAGCTGTGTGTCTGGCTACATTCTGGGGTTCGATTGCCAGAGGAATAAGATGTGAACAGATATTGGGGGACAAATGGGTCTTAGCCATAGCTTCCTTTTGCTATTTGGATAAAGTGTGATCTTATTGTCATGGCCAACAAATCCCTGACTGATCGAGTCACTGCGAGGTCTCTGGCTTCATCTCTTGTTTATACTTATTTATACTGCTTAGCTGTTTTCTCCCTCTCATTTTCTCTAAAGATGGGGCTCCACTCTACCTCAGCACCTTGGCACATGCTGTTATTGGTGGGATTTAGGAATCCTATATTAGGTTTTCTTTGTCCCCATGACAATTTCTTATCATATCTTGTACTTCCTCTTTGTAGGGCTTCCAAAATTGCAATTATAAATTATTTATGGAATTATTTGCTTTCTGTCCATCTTTCCTACTAATCTATAAGTCATATGAGTGCAAAGACTTTGTTTTATTCATGACTATATTTCCAGAATCTCACACAGCATTTGGGGCAGATTGGGCACTTAATAACTCTTTGCTAAATGAACGAATGAACTTCCTCATGGAACTTTCTTATTTTATAGGTGAGGTAGTACTTTAACCAGAATATTCAAGGAATCTGGATTCTTGATTTTTAAATCAATTAGTTAAAATCAAGGTTTTTAACTAAAGTTGAAAATGTTTCTGAAATATTGTTAAATAACAGAAATTTAATCAAGTAAAATTTGAAGACCTAATTGGCTTTATTTAATGATTCATGGATCGGGTAGTATCCCTTCTAGCAGGTAGAAAGGAGTTCCAAAGAACTGTACAGAATGGAAGGATTTTAAAAGCAGAGAAGGGGTGGGATGAAGAAGTCATAAAAAAAAAAGGATTATTTCAGCCAAATCCTGTCTTTCCTTTGGCAACAAAAGGGTCTTATTAGGTGGATTACTCAAAGGTGCTGACCAGGAAATTCTAGACTAACCAGTTAAGATTGCATTCCTAAGGAAGATTGAAACTCCAGTTAGGTATTAAGGTTAGGTATTAAGCCCTGGTTTAGTGACATGGTCCTAGCACAAGTGACTCCATTTGGGGCCTGTGATTTCCTTTTTAATAATGTTCTGGACTATTTTCTTGCCTCAATAAGGACACTGAATCAAACAATATTTATTCTTCCTTTGATGATCAGGATCTTGACATGTGTAAGGGTCAAAATTATAACCATTGATCAACACTGACCAAAACCAGAGATGCAGAATGAGAAGGAAATTGCTGGAATCTGCCCCAATTCTGGGATACAGCTTAGATGCTTCCTTTAATCAAAGGTGCTCAACATTAGCCTGTTTTCTTCTCAATCATCTTTCTCCCAAAGTAGGTTGCCAAAAATTTCTAGTGATTGTGTTTCCCAGTTGATAGAGGATTTATTTTATGCAGGAACTGTCACCCTTGTTTTGAAAGAAAAAATAACTTTTTAAAGTGTCAGTCATGTGTTGGGGCTGTGAGTGACAGTCATGTCTGAGTTCAACAATCTTTTTTTAAAACAGTGGAAGAAAATGGTATTTCTTGTTATCCTCATCTTTAAATATCAGCTGCTAAAATCAACAAGAAGGGAAGCCAGGGAGAAGGATGACGATCTTTGGAATACCCTGAATTCCGGTGATGGTCCAGAAGCTTACCAAGGATCATGGTTTAGAAGTTTAAATTGTTTTGAAAGCTGTGAGTCTCAGTTTTTCTGGGATAAAAGACTTCAATGGATTGAGAAAACAATCTTTACATTTCTTTCAAATAACAGTATTTTTTTTTGACATTTGCTTAAGATTTTGATTTAATAAGACATGTCTTTCATCTTTAAAGAGTTTAGTATTTTTAATTTTTTTTTTTAATTCACTGTAACTAAAAATGGACATTTCCCCCACCAACCATTTAAAATTTAAAGTAACATTTAGCTGTTATATATTTTTCCCAAGGTCAGAGTCTCCTTCCCTTCCTCCAGCACCTCACTTGCCTCTGTCAATGTTGGCATCTCTCACCTTTGAAATACTGGAGAATTGGCAAATTGCACAGCTAAAAGTAGGAGATGAAAGGATGTAGAAGTAAAATGTATGATGGTGACAAACTTTAATTTGAACCAAAGCCAGTTCTATTCCCAAGCTGTTCCCAAAATAATTTATCATCTAGAAAAATTTAGTCATCAAAGTCTAAACACCAACCAGGATTAAAGGCTAAAATTTTATCCATTTAAAAATGTTACTTCACAGTGTATATCAGCAATTAACACTTCAGATGGGATTGGTGTACTTTAAAATATGCACCTATGTCTTCTAGTTAAGAGAGTGCTTGTCGACCTGATCTTCTAGGGAGGTTTGAAATGATAGGGACAACTAGGCTTTCAGGCAAGGTGCCTGTCAGTCAATGAATGTTCTAGCTACTTAATATTCAGTACGATATGATCAAGTAGAAATGCAATCAATCAAATAGGGCTTCAACTGGGGGTAGAGGAGAAAGGTGGAGAGAAGTTCCCAAGGCAATGACAGGATACAGGTAATGTCATGGCTAAAGCGTTTCTGCCCCATGGGGAAATCTATTTTAGTCTTGGATGCCAATGAGAAAGTGACACTTCTAGTCACATAGATGTTAAACAGTACCTCCCTTTGACCTAGCTAAGTGGCAGATACCAACCAAATGTAGGTGGAATAGAAAAGAGACTTGCAGAGTACTGCCATTCCTGAGAGAGTAGGTAAAGTAGGGAGCCAGCATTTTTAGTAGGCAGAGCTTATCAAGGGAATCAAAGCCTTCTTAACAGTACTATGATGAAAGCACAATTCTGTTTCACAGATAGAAATTAGGAAGCACTCAGGGCCAATTCTGTGAGGGTGGTCAGGAACACAGCATGGAGCTCACAATAGAAAACGAGTACACTATGGAAGTTAAAGTACAGATTGGTGGTGGTCTGTGGACTATTGGTTACTGATCTGCAACACAAGAAACAGATTTAGAGAAAGCATTTAGAAAAGATTATAGGAATTTGATATTGCTGCAACAATCAAATGTGGTCCTGGATTCTTGTCATTTATCTTGTATCAGAGTTATCATTTTGTTTTGGTTGGAGGCAATAAGAAAACATGAGAGGTATACACCTGAGATTACTCAAGCCATGCAGAAAGCCATGAGATCCTTGGCTAAAGACAGGTATGAGCCTAGGGGAGTAGAGGCAGGGTGGAAGAAACCATGTACTTTTCTCCTTGACTGGAGTATCGACCTGTTTGAGTGTTGTCAGATTCACGTGGTAAGTCACGTGTGGTGTGATAGTTTACAGATTGTCAATTTTAACCCAAAAGCATATGAAATCTAGAATCCCATTGTTCATCATAAGACAATTTAAATTTACTACTTAAATGGTTAAATGGCTAGAACTGGCTACAAAGAATTATGATTTTTTTTAGTATAATAGTGATTCTCAATATTCATCCCACCTACATACATGCTTCCACTGAAGCATGTGTTTAATTTTTGTAATTCTCTTGTCTTATACCTTGATATATTTGTCAGACAGCTATCTGAACCACGTGGTCCCACTGGAATGTTTCAGACAAAATGCTCTTACTTGGAATGGTCACAAATGGGTGCATTAAACCCTTCTGGAATATTTCTTTAACTAGTGAGACTGAGTTCTAGTGGGGTAAGCCACAGATAAATCTTCCCAGTCCTCTGCACTTGAAAGGCTTACATTTCTACCTCAATAAATTACAGTTTATAAAAAACAACCACCTACATTATCAAAATTTATGGCTTTGTTCCTGGATTCCTATAACTTATCGTGTAATAGCACTATATCTGAGTTGAAGGCAACAAGAAAAACATGAAGATATCCATCTAGATTACTCATGCCATACAGAAAGCTGTACATCTATTGAGGGAGACTCTTGCCTGAATGGATGAGTATTTAGAAGTTAAACTGGCATGACAAAGCCCAAGAGAGAGCAGAGGCCGGATGGAAAAAAAAACAAACAAACACAGACTTAAAGTCAGAAGTGGATTTGATTCCTGCGTCTACCTTTCAACCACTGTGTAATCTTGGGCAAATAACTTAGTTTTTCTATGCCTTAATGTTTTCATCTATGAAATGAGAAAAAACAACAACTTGCCTGGGCTCTTCTGCAATCTAAATGAGAGACTGTGTGTGAGATGACACTGTGACTGCAGATGATCCAAGAGTTGGGAATTAGGGGATAAACAATGGCTTAGAACAGGACAGACATTTTCTGCAAAGGGCCAGATAGTAGACATTTTGGCTTGGTGGGGCACACACCATCTCTGTTGCAACACTCAGCTCTGCTGTTGTAGCATGAAAGAAACCATATATGATTTGCAAACAAATGTCCTGGTAAAAGTTTATTTATAAAAAAAACTAGGCAGCAGGCTGGATTTGGTCCAACTTTCAAAGTTTGTCAGCTTCTGAAACTAGAAGCTTAGAGACTTGAATTCTGGTCTTGGCTGTCTTTTTAGCTGGCCAGGTGACCTTGTGGGGTTATCTAGTTCCTTAGCCTCTGTTTCCTCATCACCAATGGACCGTCCTAGGTCTCTTCAGTGCTGTGACATGGGAAAAAGTAAGGCAGAATACAAAGAACTTTGTAAGAGTGAAAGGATTTGAATGAACATTTTGATTGAAAACAAAAATTTATAGTTGGGGCACCTGGGTGGCTCAGTCGGTTAAGCGTCTGAGTTCAGCTCAGATCATGATCTCAAAGTTTGCGACTTCGAGCCCTGTGTCAGGCTCTGTGCAGACAGCTCAGAGCCTGGAGCTTGCTTTAGATTCTGTGTCTTCCTCTCTCTGCCCTTCTCTCACTCATACTCTCTCTCTCTCTGAAAAATAAATAAACATTAACAAAATTTTTTTTTAATTATAGCAATACAGAAGATAAGATGAAAAATTAACTGAAATGTAAGCACAGTATGAGTATAGATAGGAAGAAGCTTAAAAAAAAAAAAACTCAGCAAAGAATTGTGTGACTTCTTTATATCCTAGTAGATCAAACAGAGTAATGACCTCAACCTTCTTGTCATCAGGAAATCCCCCTTAGCCCAAGACCAGATGTTGGTCTGGATATCAGGGACTTGACTTCCTGTTTCCCCCCAGCCACATGAGCAGAGCTTAAGGCCTGAGTGAGAAGGAACCAGTAGCAAATGCCTCAGTGCCCAAACATAACCCCACCCTCCCTTTGCCTGCATAGGAGGCAAGCCAGAAGTGTTGGGAGTTAATGTTCACAGGAGCTGCCCTGAACCAATCAACGGGAGATGGGATTTGGTGGATCTGCTGCCTCTTTTCTGAGCCAATTCTGAGATGTTTTCTATACTATTCCCCAGAGATTGACACAGGTTTGAGCCTCAGATTCCTACAGCAGTAAGCTCACTAGCATACCCTTTACTGTCTTCCTTCTCCTGCCTGTCTCACTTCCCCTCTCCCTCACCAGTGCTTCCTGGGATTACCTCTCCAATAAACTACTAGTACTCAGGTCTTTGTCTTAGGATCTGCTTCTTGGGAAACTCAAAAGAAGCCACACAGATAGATATACAGTCATTAGGAGATAGCCAAAGGCTTAAACAGAGTTGTCTTCATAGGCAGGACCACAAGAAAGAGCCCTTCTCTCTGACCACCTTAGAGCACAGGGTCTTCTAGAAGAAAATTAGAACTTGCTCACATGTCAAGGAAAATTTTAGGTGTGCAATAGGTGCTGAATTCCTTCTCTGTGTAATAAAACTAGCCCTTTCTGGTCACAAAGATGAAGACAACACAGTCCTGTCTGGCCAGGAATTTAGAATTAGGTTCTTTCAGAACAGCAAAAAGACTTCAGCTAATAGAGCTCTTTTTCAGTTCAAATAAAAAAGGACTTTTCTTTGAATCTTCACACTTGTTTATGGCCCAATATATGGTCCTATAGAATGTCTCTGTTTTTGAAACTCTTCTGGCTTTAGCTTGTTTCTGGACTTTTTTGCCTATGTTTTTCTTTCTGCCCAGAATACACATCTCCATTCATTTTGCAGCACTGCACATCATTTTCTATGGAAAACCTTCCTTGATTTCTCTAGATCAATGTGAATATCTGCTTTTACCATTTTCCAACAGCACCTTGTTCTTCTACCATCAATGAACTATCAAATTTATTTGATTGTAAGAGGTCACAGTCACAACTCTAGTTTATATCTTTATCTCCAGTGCTTAGCACAGGGACTGGGATGCTTAATAAATATTTGTTGAGTAAATGAATAATATGCTTAATTGGTGGAGAATTCTAGGGCTCCACAATAGTTTATAGAGCAATTTTAAGGGAGATAAGTTGATAAGAAGTATCAGAAGACCACTCATAAATGTCCATATTTGTTTGTACTCCTCACCTACACATATTCAGAGGCTCTAGGCCAAAGTCTTTAAGTACCAGAATAGTAAGCCTCCATTTGAGTAATAGACCGGCCTTCATATATCCAACAGGGAATATTATCTGTCCATCCATCTATCTACTCATCCATTCATCCATCCATTCATCTGTCCAGCCAGCCAGCCAGCCATTCCCTCTATCTACCTATTTATCAAACAATTATTGAATTCCTGTTCTCTTTCAGATATTATGTTAACCATCGAGAACATGAAGGTATTGGATCCCTGCACTTTAGACATTAAAAGCCAGACCAATTGAACAAATAATTAAAGGCTATTATAATAATTGGATAAATAGAGATATTTTGAAACATTTGGGGTACATAGGACAGGGACTGCCACATTATTCTGGCTGCATTTTTCCCTGTTCTCCAACAGTGTATAATTTGTTCACAAATGTGGCTTCAGGAGTCAGAGTTACCTCTTCTCCATGGCTAAATGCTTGGCTGTGATGTTACCCACTTCCCACATGGATTTATTTATTCTTCCTCACTTTTTATCTTTATTAGGAGAATATTCTTTGGAGCCTGGAATCTAATGTATAACTGAAGGTTCACACAGGGTGGATGGAGTAGTGGGAATTTATCTTGCCACCAGCACAAGGGTATAGTGATGCCTCTACTGACCCTATCAGAATTATCTCACTGTCTGTCTGTCTGTCTATCTATCTATCTACTTATTTAGAGAGAGCATGGAGGAAGGGCTGAGGGGGAGAAGGAGAGAGAGAGAGAGAGAGAGAGAGAGAGAGAGAGAGAGAGAATCTCAAGAATACTCCATGCCAACATAAAGCTTGATCCCATAACCATGAGATCATGACCCAAGCCAAAATCAAGAGTCTGATTTTCAACCAACTGAGTCACCCAGGAGCCCCCAACCTTCACCCACCTGCCGCCCATTAGATTTGGCTTCTTTCCTTGACTTTCAGCTACCTACCAATTTCTATTAAGCCTTTTCTTGTTGGGCCCATAGAGTATACATTAATAACAATATTTGCATAGTGCAAATATTTGCACATTTGCATAGTGTTTTGTACTTTTTAAGGAACTTCATGGAATTTTAGGATTGAAAAAAACATTAAATGTCATCATTTATTTTTTTCAAAGTTTTATTTATTGAAGTAATCCCTGCCCCTAATGTGGGGCTCAAACTCAGCAGCCCTGAGATCAACAATCACATGCTCTTCTGACTGAGCCAGCCAGATTCCCCTAAATGTCATTATTAATTCAGCAACCTATGTGATGTCCAAATAGTTTTTACAGAGTATGCTGAAGTCTACCCATTGGCTTCCAAGATAACCTCCTCTACCTCCTTGATCTGGAGCCACTATTTGCTACATGCAAAGCAGGCTCTTTGGAAAGTAAATGCCTACTTACCACATGCCTAGAGTCCCCTGATTCTCAGATTTAGTTCTCAAATCCTCTGATCCCATCTTTTCCATACCTTGCTTTTTACTTTATTTGCCCAATACTCTCACCTATCTCCTGATACCCCCTGACCCCATCCTTCCAGGATAACCCATCATTCAGACTCTCTCCCTTCTTCCTAGATAGAGGGACCACAGTGGTTCTTGGGTAGAACCCTTCTGTATAGTTACTTCGGTTGCTATAACAAATTATCCCAAAGTATAGCAGCAGAAAAACACCACTGTATGTTCATGGATTCTCTGGGTCAGGAATTAAGACAGGTGTAACAGAATTGGCTGACCCCTTCTCCACAATGTCTGGGGCCTCAGCTGAGGTCTCAAAGGATGAGAGATAAAATCTTCTCAAGTTTCATGCACTCACATGTATAGCAGTTGATGCTGTCTCTTGGCTGGGAAGACTTAAGTAGCTAGGAAGACTTAAACATTAGAACATCTACTGCTTGTGACCTTTCTTTGTGTCTGCTTAGCTTTCTCACAGCATGGTGACTGGAATCCAAGGAGGAGAATAATGAAAGAGAGGAAGGCAGACAGAGATGTATAATTTTTGTGACCTATCTCAGAAGTCACATAGGATTATTTTCTCTGATGGTCAAGATAGTTACAAAGATCTGCTTACATTCATAGAGGAAGACTATAGGCTTTTATCCCTGATGGAGGGATGGAAGCATCACATGTAAGAACATATGGGATGGAATTATATTGATATGACTGTCTTTAAAAAATATAATCTGCCATATCCTCCTAGTGCCCAATGGCTATTTTTCTATGCCCTGCCCCAAGGGAAGCCTCATGACATAGACAACATCATGGACACAGTTTTGTAGTAGTCAATATTCCTTTGTCATAAATAAAAACCTACTACCAAAAACATCCAAGGAAGATGGTGGAGTAGGAGAACCCTAAACTCACGTTGGCCTATCAATATAACTAGATAACACCCACATCAGTGTAAATAACCCAGAAAATGACCCAAAGACGAAACATTGAAGAGGGAAGGAACAGGGGCACCTGGGAGGCTTAGTCAGTTAAGCGTCCAACATCAGCTCAGGTCATGATCTCATGAGTCTGTGGGTTCGTCAGCACAGAGCCTGGAGCCTGCTTTGTATTCTGTGTCTTCCTCTCTCTCTCTCTCTCTGCCTCTCCCCTGCTCACACTCTTGTCTCTCTCTCAAAAATAAATAAACATTGAAAAATTTAAAAAAATAAAAGAGGGAAGGAACTGTAGAGATGCAGTCAGGAGCTAACTGGATCTGTGGGAGTGTCCATAGGAGGGAGGGATGCCATGGGCATGGAGAGGGGAGAGAAACAGACCCTCATACCAGGAACCTCAGGCATGGGGAACTTGCACAAGCAAGATGAATCCCCATAACATTTGACTTTGAAAACCAGGGAGACATAATTTCACTAATTCTTATAATCAGTGGGGCTTAACACTTGGAACTTTAAAAATTGGTGGGCTTGGCTCTGAGAGGGCCGAGAGGGCATGAGGGAACTGAGTCCCTGTCCTTAAAGAGACAGCAAACAGCTTTGCAGAGATACAGCATAGAAGCAGCAGTTTGAAAAATGGGATAAATGGGAGGGATATTAGTTCACTAATCTAATAGTACATACTGGAGGTGCAAGGATCATTGGGAGAATTCTCTGAGAACAAAAGAGCTGTCAGGTGCCCTTTCCCTCTCCTATCCCTCAGCCTAGACACACTGACATCAGAGAGAACCAGTGCAGTGCCAAAACTTACTGCCTAACTTGTTACAGTGTGCCCTGCCCCCACATTCTCCTGCAGACATGCCCCCTCCAGCCAAGCTTTAGGTCCCCTCTTATAGTAGACCCATCTTGCTAACCTTGCTGACACCACACACCCTGACTGCATGGTCTCCTGCAGATATTTCCCCTCCAATATACCCTTGGCCTAAGGCCATCCAAAGTGGTGCCACAAGCTTGTAAGCAGCCTTGACAGGGATCAGCATCACTCCAAAGTGACTCCTTCCCTAGGAAAAAAGGGAGATAACCATATATATTAGTTGGACTGCCGCTCCAGCAGTGGACTGGGTGCAGATATCTGGTCTGGTTGCAGTCCTCACCCACCAATGTAAGCTTCTCAGAGGACAACACAGGAAAAGTGCCCTGCAGTTTGGTGCTACTGCATCTCTGGAAAACACCTGGTCTGACTCAATTCAAGCTCAAGGTAGCCCCCGACTGGTCCATTAATACTACAGGGACCAAACACTGCCCATAAGTGGCAAGAGAGTTACTGCAGATGACTGGACTGAAAGCAAAAATGGCTCAGCCATAGCAGTAGGGTGCAAGCAACACACGTACGTGACACCTCTGAGTACCCAGTTCTAGTGAACAGGGGACATTGCACTGAAGGGCACTACGGTACAAAATCAGAGCATGAACAGAAAAATCATAACTAAACAAAATGAAGATAAGTAATGTGCCTGATAGAAAAATTAAAAGTAATGGTAATAAAGATAGTCACTGGACTTGAGTGGTGAACCTCAGTGATACCCCAGAGATAGAAAACATAAAAAAGAATCAATCAGAGATGAAGAACTCAATACTTGAAATTAAAATACACTAGATGGAATAAATAGTAGACTAGAGGAAGCAGAAGAATGGATCAGAGTAATGGGAACAGGAGAGAGAAATGATAATAATAATAATGATCATAATAATAAAATAAAAATAGACTTATGGAAATCAGTGACACCATCAAGTGTATTAACAAAGGAGAAAAGAGAGAAAGGGACAGAAAATATATTTGAAGAAATAATAGCTAAAAACTTCCCTAATCCGGGAAAGGAAACAGAAATCCAGATCCACACACCCTCCAAATCGATCCAAAGAAGTCGACACCAAGACACATAGAAATTGAAATGGCAAAAAGTAGTGATAAAGAGAAAAAAATTTAAAATAGCAAGAGAAAAAACAGTTACACACAGGAGAAAACCCGTAAGGCTATCAGCTAATAGTTCAACAGAAACTTTGCAGGCCAGAAGAAGTGGCCTGATATATTCAAAGTCCTGAAAGAAAAAAACAAAAAACAAAAAACTGCAGCCAAAAATACTCTATCTAGCAAGGCTATCATTCAGAACCGAAGAAGAGATAGTTTCTCAGACAAACAAAAGTTAAAGGAATTTGTGACCACTAAACCAGCCCTACAAGAAACGATAAAGGGGGGCAGCTGTGCCTGGGTGGCTCAGTCAGTTAAATGTCCGACTTTGGCTCAGGTCATGATCTCACAGTTTGTGAGTTCAAGCCCAGTGTTAGGTTCTATGCTAACAGCTCAGACCCTGGAGCCTGCTTCAGATTCTGCCCCTCACCTACTCATTCTCATTCTCTCTCTCTCTCTCAGAAAATAAACATTTAAAAATCTAAAAAAAAAAAAAAATGATAAAGGGAACTCGCTGAGTAGAAAGGAAAAACCATAAGCAGGAATAAGAAAAGTAGGAAGCACAAAAGCAGTAAAAGTAAGTATATCTACAAATATCAATCAACAGATTCACAAATTAAAAGATAGTAGTGTATAACACAATATACCTAAAATATTGGGGAGTGGGAGTAAGAATGGATTCAAACTTAGGTGGCTAGCAACTTAATATAGACTGCTATATGCATAAGATGTTATGTTTAAACCTAATGGTAACCACAAACCAAAAAAACAAGTAATAGTTGCTCAAAAAATAAAGAGAAAGAAATCTAAATATATCACTAAAGAAAGCCAGAAAATCATGAGAGAGGAGAGCAAGAGAAGAAAGGAAAGGAGAACTACAAAAGCAACCGTAAAATGGAGTAATGAAATGGCAGTAAGTACATACCTATCAATAATTACTTAGAATGTAAATGGACTAAATACTCCAATCAAAAGATAGATAAAGTGGATAAAAAAAAGCAAGATCCATCTATATGCTGCCTAGAAGAGACTCATTTGAGACCTAAAGATACATTCAGATTGTAAGAAAAGGGATGGAAAAGCCTTTATCATGCAAATGGAAGTGAAAAGAAAACCAGGGTAGCTTCTCAAAGAATACAAAAACACTAATTCAAAAAGATATATTCATCCCTATGTTTATTGCAGCATTATTTACAATAGGCTAAATTATGGAAGCATCCCAAATGTCCATCAGTAGATCAATAAAGACAATGTGGTATGTATACACAATGGAATACTACTAAGCTGTAAAAAGGAATGAGACCTTGCCATTTGCAACAACATGGATGGAGCTAGAGAGTATAATGTTAAATGAAATAAATCAGTCAGAGAAAGACAAATACCATATAATTTCACTCATGTGTGGAATTTAGGAAACAAAACAAATGAACAGAAAAAAGAGACAAAAAAGAACAGACTCTTAACTGCAGAGAACAAACTAACAGTTGTTACTAGAGGGGAGCTGGGTGCGAGGATGGGTGAAATACATGATGGGGATTAGGAGTGCCCTTGTTGTAATGAGAACTGAGTGATGTGTGAAATTATTTAATCGCTATATTGTACACCTGAAACTAATATAACACTGTATGTTAACTACACTGGAGTTTTTTGTTTTTTTTTTTTAAATCTATTTCCCTGGGACTCTTCTCAAATGAGTGAGATGGCATTCCTCAGATGTGGTTCCTCCATTTCAGATTAGAAAAAGATGAACATACCTTTTGATCTAGATCTAGACTCTTTTTAATCAGCCCAAGGCTTCTTTGGCTTTTATTTTTGGTAGTCATGTGGTACTCTTGACTCATACCCAGCCTATAGTAAACTAAAACTCCCAAATAACTTCATATGTGTTGCTACTATTCCCTGGTCCTCATTCTGTACTTGAACTGTTACTTTTTTTAGGCCCAAGTTCAAAAATTGTCATTTTCTCTGTTAAATTTCATCTCATTACATTTATCCCATCATTCCAGCCTATTAAATGTTTTGGGATATTGAGCCTTATATGGTGTATTAGTTCTCCCTCCAAAGCTGCATGTAGCCTCAACATTCTGTTATACCATTAGGGCTTACATCCAAGCCATTGATAAAAATGTTGAATAAACATATGACTTTTTAAATTTGATGTGTACATCAGAAAATCAACCAAAACCATCCCAGCTTTTGAGATGAGGGAACTAGGACTCAGAGAGGTCCAGGGCTATGCTCATAGTCACGTTAATAATAGATATGACGAAAAAAGAATTTCTGCTCTTTCTGCTATACTGGGATATTCCTCCAGGCCTGTATGCTTGCCTAAGGAGGGGCTGGGAAAGCAAACAAAATGTAAGCTGTGACTAAATACAATTAAAATGATAAAACTGATGAGCTCTGACAGTGAATTGTGGAAAGATAGCATGGGACATTTCTTTTTTATTGTTTTGTTTTGTTTTTAATGAGAGAGAGACTGCATGCTCACAAGCAAGCAAGGAAGAGGGGCAGAGGAGATAGAAAGAGAATCCTAAGCAGGCTCCATACTTAGCATGGAGCCAGTCACTGGGCTTGATCCCCCGACCCTGGGATCATGACGTGAGCTAAAATCAAGAGTCAGATGCTCAATCAACTGAGTCACCCAGGCATCCCAGCATATGACATTTCTTTCTTACTCTCACTTTCTACCATTGTGCATTTTTTTTCTTCTTACTTGCAAATATCTATTTTTCTAATCTCAACTTCAGAAAGCTGTATTCTGAGCAGTGTCCATGAACCACAACCCACGTGAATACCAATCTCCTGCAAGAAGATGCTACAATGCAAACTGGGAAGAACGTGCTATATCTGTCAAGGTCATGGTGAATCAAGAATGAGCCGAGTCAGTAGGGTGCCCAACCAACTGTGTTTGCCTGGGATAGTCCCAGTTTTAGCCCTAAAAGTCCCAGGAAATCCCTCAGTCCTGGAAAAACAAGATGTTTTGTCACCCTATGAGTAGTTTAGTGCAGCATTTTGTTCTCTGATCTACTCTTTAATGGTGTGACAGAGTAAAGACAGCCACAGAGTCTTTGACACCCCTCTTATTGAGAAATGGGGCTTATATTTCCTTCCCTTAAAACTGGAAAGTTCTTTAACCATACAGGATATGGAGGAAGTGATGTTGTACCAGGTTTCCAGCTCAGGCTTTAACACACTGGGAGCTCTTCTGCTTTCCATTTCTGAGAACATTTTCTCTTGGAGCCTCCAGCCACCATGTATGGAATCCAATTACTCTGATACAGCTGTGCTGGAGGAGTCACATACGAGCACTCCTGTCAACGGTATCAGATGGACACAGCCTTCTATCCATCACCAGGGTGCTAGATGCATGAGTGAAGCTGTCCCAGACCCTGCAGACCAGCCCATATGTACCAAATGAATATCACCACTTAAATCACCAAGTGATCTCAGTTGAGGCCATACTGAATAGGAAAAGTATGCTGCTGTGTTGCATTCAAATTCCTGGCCCACAGAATCCTAAGACAGAATAATAAAATGTTTCCTTAGGTGCTATATTTAAGGGTAGTTTGTGTGCAGCTAGAGATATCTGAGGTGAATAAAACATACTTAAGTAAACAGACCTAAATAAACCACACCTAATTTTTTTTACTCACCATTACAAACAGTAGTAGCCCATCTCCAGATTAACATTTTGCTGAAGATCTGTGCCATCCTTGCCCAATCTCAGGAAGCCTCTTCTGGATGGGCAAATGGTGCAAGGTGAGCTGAAGTGCAGGCTTTATCTACCTGTATCCATTCTTCTTGCACCACGTTGGCATGCCATATTTGCACATTTCTTTCCCTATGAAGCTGGCTCAACTCTGTGGCATATGCTCCAAGGACTCCTTCTTGATGAGATTTACATCTTTCATTCCAGTCTTTGGCATTTTGTTGGCAATAACCAGCATACCCCGTAGGGCACAGTCTCCATCAAATGAATTCTCATGCAGCCTCAGCATTTATCTAGAGCAGCAAACACTTGACTGCTCCTTTCCAATGTGGCTCCATGATGGAAAATCTGATTGATGAAACTGTACATTCCTGGAGGGCAAGGGCCGTGTTTTAAGTGTCCTTGGGTTCTGATAGCTTCTCTTTGGATGAATGGACACATTCTCACCATGCTGACAGTTCCGGTTAGTTTTGCTTCTGCTACTTCCTTTGCTTATTTTTTTCACTTAAGCTTGTACAGTGTCTCCTTATTCATAGAAAGGATAGGTCTTAATAAAGAGCAGAGTCTACTATTGTTAGCAGGGGATTAGAAAATAAGGGGACAAAAGGATTCTGCATCCATTTTGAGACTTCTCAGCTGAATAAGTTGCTTCTGATTTTCTTCCCACTTGAAATCTTTGAAGGTTCTTGGACAATGGGAAAACGGAAGGTGACACAGATGTTCATTTGTGATGCATTGGAATGTCAGGAGAAAATGTCAGGGATAAGGCTCCCAGAGTCAGCAGGTGGTGTCAGTTACATGAAAGAAAAAATTCCCTAAAGAATCTTGGAATGTTGGATCTTAAATACAGAGAGCTAATTGGTGGTTATCAGAGATGGGTGAGGAGATGGGTGAAATAAGTGAAGGAATTAAGAGTACATTTATCATGATGAGCTCTGAGTAATGTATAGAATTGTTAGCTCACTGTATTGTATACCTGAAACTAATATAACATTTTATGTTAATTATACTGGGATTAAAAAAAATAAATAAATTTTAAAATTAAAAAATATATATATTATTTTAAAATCTAGGAATATTGGAACTGTAAGGGACCAATAAGGAAAAAGAATGTAAGAACATGGTGACATAAACGGTGGTGGAATTAGGACAAGGACATTAGTTTCTAGCCACCTTGTCAAGTGCCCTTGACACTTCACTATGTTATAATCAGTTTTCTAGGTCAGGATGAGAGAGCCATATGCAATTGTCTCTCCATTTTTTCTCCAAATCCCATTGAAATTATGACACAGAAGTTCCAGAGGAAATAAACCCCCAATAGTGTGGAGAGTAGGAGCAGGTTTATCATTACATGGGAGTTATTAATGAATGTTTGGATGACAGACGGCGAACAGAAACACATTGGCAGGTAAACATATGGAGGAACCCACCACTGCTAGGATGAAGACTGTGGTTCAGCCTGGAGCCCATCTCCCCCAGGAGCCCCAGAAATGCTGAAAGCCCCAAGTCACCAGGTAGAGAGAGTTAGCGTGGGAGGTGGGATAAACTGTGGAGGAAGTGTTAATTGGAAGGCTGCCTATGGTGAAGCTGTGCCAATATCCACCCCCCCGCCCCCCCAACCATTCACATGCATAAATGCTGTTTTCACCCATCCATGGAGCTGCAGGAGAACTAGTGGCCATGGGTTCATTCCCCAGGCCTCACCTGAGAGCACTGTTAGCTACAGCTCACAGGAGCTGCCTGGGGAGAGAGTAAGGCTTTCCAAAGGGGAGGACTGAGATCCCAAAGCAAAGCCCTCCAGATTCTGCTACTCTGACAGAGTTCTCAGTAGTGGCCAGAGCACACAGTCTCACATTCTTGCTGTGTCCTCACATGGCTTTTTCTCTGTGTGCTTCCATCTCTGGTGTCACCTCTTCTTATAAGGACAACAGTCCTGTTGGAGTAGGGCCCCACCCTTATAACCTCACTAAACCTTAATTACCTCTTTAAAGGCCTGATCTTCAAATACAAATACATTCTAAGGTATTGGGAGTTAAGGCTTCAACATACAAACTTGAGGGAGACACAATTAAGTCTGTAACACCCATCCTTTGGATAGTTGTTGAATAGACCATGAGATATCCACACAGTAGTGTACCACGAAGTTGTCAAAATGGGAAAGTATGAGGAAATTCTCTGAACTAATGTGGGGCAATATCCAAGATGTATTCTTAACCAATAAAAAAGCCAGGTGCAGAATACCTTATATGTTATCTAGGAAAGGTACATACAAGGTTATAAGTGTATATATGTAGTATAATATTTGAATATTCTCTAAGAATTGACTATTTTCATTTTGGGTTACTGACGAGTTCTAGTAGCACTCCTTCAACCTTTAATCCTTCCTGTTTAATGAATCAACTAATTACCATACTTTCTTCCACTTAGCTGAACTTTGATCTGTGGGCCTTCTCAAAAAATAATGAAATGCTAATTAACCAAAATTGTATTGCTCAAATGATACTTGTAATTGGTTGTCACTGTCACAAAATCACTTGTAGGGATTTTTTTTTAAAGGACTTGGTAGACAGTATGTTTAGGGTTTAGGAAGGCTTTAGGCTACAAGTAACAGAAAACTTCACTTTCGAGTTGCTTAAACAAATAGAGGTTTATTTTTCTCTGTAACAAATGTTCTATATGCATCAGCAGCCCAGGATAATGCTTAGTGCAGACAAGCTCTTTCTTTGTGTTCTATCCAGTCAGTCATTATTAGCATGTTGGCTTGTTGCCTCATGGTTGCAATGTGCCTGCTACAGTTCCAGGCATCATATGTGTGTATAACTCACAAAAAAGAAGGGTAAAAATGGGGCACTTGGGTGGCTCAGAAGAGTGAAGGTCTGACTGTTGATTTCAGCACAGGTCATGATCACAGGGTAGTGGGATCCAGCCCTGCCTCAAGCTCCACATTGAGCCCTTTGTTGGGCTCCCACAGAGCCTACTTAAGACTCTCTCTCTCTCTGTCCCTTTGCCCCTCTTCCACTCGCATTTGTGTTCTCTATCTCTCTCAAATAAAAATTTAAAAAAGGATAGGGGTGCCTGGGTGACTTAGTCGGTTAAGCGTCCGACTTTCACTTAGGTCATGATCTCACGGTCGGTGGGTTCGAGCCCCATGTTGGGCTCTGTACTGACTGCCAGCTCAGAGCCTGGAGCCTGTTTCAGAGTCTGTGACTCCCTCTCTCTCTGACCCTCCCCTGCTCACGCTGTCTCTCTCTCTCTCCTAGAAATGAATAAAACATTAATAAAAAAATTTTTTTTTAAATTAAAAAAAGGATAAAACAGCCTATTCTGATAGCCTATTCTGTCCCTTTTTATCAGGAAAGCAAAGCTTTCTCAGGATTCTCCAGTGAGGTTTTTATTATATCTCATTGCCTAGAGCTAATCATATGGCATCTTTTAGCTGCACAGTAGGGAAACAAGGTTGCCACAGTTGACTTAAATCAATCAAGATTCATCACTTGTGGCTGGATACATTGCCACTATAACGAAGATGGAATTCTATCAGTAAAGGTAACCAACATTTCTGTCGTACATAATTCTAAAGAATGGAAAAGTGAGACACTGCTTTTCCTAGTGCAAATTCATCTTTATTTCAAACAAACAAAACAAAATAGAAGCAAACTCATAGATACAGGAAATAAAATGTGGGTTACCAGAGGGGAAGGGGGAGTGAAGTAAGAGTGAATGGGATTAAGAGGTACAAACTTCCTGTTATAAAATAAATAAGTCATGAGGATATAATGTACAGCATTATACTGTACTATAAGGAATATAGTCAATTATACTTTAATAACTCTGGATGGTGACAGATGGTAACTAGACTTATTATGGGAATCCTTTCATAATGTATAAAAATATGAAATCACTATGGTATACACCTGAAACTAATAGGATATTGCATGTCAATTATATTTCAATTAAAAAAATCCATCTTTCTTTATCTCCACCTGTCACCTTTTTTTTTTTTTTTTTTTTTTACCTGCCATTTTTTAGCTAGATTGTGAGCCATTTTTGATTCCTTTTATATCTCTTTTCCCAGTACACACTTTTAGGGACTCTCTTCCCATTCAATCCTGCAATAACTCTACCTTCCTCACTCAAACCACCTAGTCAGAATATTCTTTTTAAGTAGATAATGCTCTCAAATCTCTACAGTAGTGAGGGCAAAAGAGGAACTTGAACATAACCAATAAAACATCAAAATGATTTTTAAAAACCTAATTTCCTGCCTTCACAAAATAAAGCATTGTCAGAGCTGGTGCTAAAATGGAAAGATTGGTGAGTGTTGCCCAATTCCCCAGGAAACCCTGGGACCAGGAATTGAGTGCAGGTAATTTATCTGGAAGTTGATTCCAGAAACATGAGTAAGGGAGTGAAAAAGTGGGACAGGGAGGGGAAAATTCTTATGAAATATGAATCCAGGATCACTCTAGGCATCCATAGCTTAATTCCACTGGAAAACTCCCTAGGAATCAGTCTAGAACACGCATCTTAGAGTTGTCACACCTGAAGGGAGAGGGAGCTATGGTAGTCTTCAACTTTCCTTTGTTGGCCGAGGGTTGCTACAGGGGCGTGGACATTAATTCCCTAGCACTTATGAACTCCTGGGTTTGGGCAGAGTGGGTTCAACCACCCAAGTAGGCCCTTAAGTAGTTGGGAAGTCAGGCAGTTGTGCTCTAGAATGGTAAGGCTAAGGGTATTTGGGCAGAGCACTGAGGGCAGCTGCCGTAGGTGTACTGTTTTGTAATTCTCAAATCCCATTGCTTATTGGACATGATAGCTATGGATGGAAAAGAAGAATTTTTAATAATATGGAAACAGAATCATTGAGCATTGGCTGCTACTTTGGGATCTTTAGAGTTTCATGAGACCTTAAAAGTAGAGAAGAAGATTGTCTAGGCATCTCCACAGTCAGGACACCAGTCCCAGGAGTACCTGGCATAAAGCTCCACTTATGGAATCAAATGAGGACTGTGACTCAAGCTAAGGTAAAGATCACTTGTGTTTAATCTGCTCTAAATAAACATACCTTTATTTCTAGTGATACTACAGAAGACAGTGGTTGTTGTCTAAAAAGCCAGAGGCTTTTTGCCACCATATGGCTAGCTTGCTCAAGCTGCATTGAGAGGCAAGGTGCCTCTGGAATCCTGGGATCATTAGGATTAAATTGGCCAGGCCCCAGGATATATTCTGTTCAATGACTCTGCACGTTTGATTACTCAAATGGGGAGCAAGACTTGAGTGAACAGATTTTGATAAGGGATTCTGTGCTTCTGAAATAGATCTCATTGTGCAACGAAGGAACGTTTTTCATCTTAGACCCAGTCTGCATGCAGGGCTCTAGTTGAGCTGCCCTTGGATGACGTCTTAGGCCTGCATGGTTCCTCTGCCCTCCACCTACCCTGTGCTCCAGTGACTCTGGCACATTCCAGACTCCAGATGTCTCTCAGGCCTCCATGCCTTTGTCTCTTTGTGTTCCTAGTTAAGGCCTTTCCATCTCTACATCTGACTTTTAGCTGTCTTTCAAGTTCTATCTCAAGCAGCACTTCTCCATAGTTTTCTTCTCCCATTTTTCCTTCCCCATTTTCCATTTCTTAAAGTTTGAGTGTCTTCAAAAGCAAAGCTTGTGACAAGGACTTGGAGATGGACAGTTTATCTGCACAAGTAAAGGAGAAGGTGAGATAGGGAGGAAGAAAACCAATGAAGTGTACATCAATCAGTGGGTGACTACTGTGGGTTGGTGCTCAGTCCTGCGGGAGCCCTCTGAGTGACTGCATAAAATGAGCCTTGGAACTGGCCCACTAGATGTTTGTATCCCTCATTGTTTGAGAGTTACTCCTAAGGGTGGTAAATCCCCAATGCTTCCAAGCTGGCCCAAGCACGGTTGAGTAAGATCCATACAGGTGCCACAAGAAAGCTTTTCCACAGGCATAGTTGCAGAAAGGCTCAGGGCTGGAGGAGGGAAGCTGTCAGCATGCACAGAAAATGCCTACTACAGCTTCAGGTGGACTTCAGGTGAGTATAGTAGGTATTCAATAAATGTCACTTGAATTGGACTATTCAGAAATCATAGTGGAAAGTAGACAGAAAGGCATGGCATTGAACAATGTCATTTTGAGAACACTATTTCATTTATGAAGGGCCTAGGCACAGGTGGAATGATCATTTTGCACAAATTGAGTTTGTCAGGAAATCATCAGGAAGAAAGAAATCATGTTGTAAAACCACTCATATGCAAGCTATCTGCTTTCCCTTGTTTTAGGATTAATCATGAATTCTTAGTAACTCTATTTACACCTGCATTTTTAAATATAATTATAAACCAAACTAATCTTCAGTTCTTACCCTTTGATGCAATGCTAAGGAACAGTTTGGAACACAATTTAGTCTCTGCCCAGCATATATTGAAAATAGCCCTACGTAGCTGTCAAAGCATAAACAACTCAGGAGGAAAGCATTGCTGTGGTTTTACTGAACAGATGGTCTGATGACGTCAGCGTCTCCAAATTACCTGCAGCCAAAGCAGATGGAAAAGCGAACATCACAGCCCAAGCTTGATGGCAGGCAGGGAGTCACAGAGAATGTCAGGGAAGGAAAGTCACATGGAGTGCTTTTTTTTTTTTGCTTTGTTCTCAAATTCTTCAGGGAGTCTTGTCCTATTCACAAATTCCTCGAATAAATAGCAAGAATTATTTCAGTTGATCCCATGAACAACCAGCACTAAGACAGGGCTGGAAGCTACGGCACTCGGTCATGCCACTACCCCTAAAAGTGAGATTCTAAAAAGAAGTTATTCAACGTGTAAAAGTATTATCTCTATGAAAAGAAACATCTCAGAGCTATAATTGAATATGATAGTTCTTTGAAAAAAATCATCATACTGGCTGCATATTTAGCTCTGGACACATTGTAGTTTGTGGGACTTACATTCCATCTTGTTTCAAGAGGCTGCATTATAATGAACATTTCACCCGGGACTGACTGCACAGCCATTTATCTCTCCCCATCTAATTTCCTTGTTTAGTATTGTGCTTTCACCTTTTCTTGCCCTGCTGGTGTCCCAAGGCCTTTATTTCTTTATGCAAAATTGTTGGCTTCATAAAGGGAGGCATTCCAGCCTTAACTATGGATCGGCCGGGCCGTGTGCTGTATTATTTGAGTCCAAGATTTGAAACCTTAGAGGCAGAGTCACAGAGCTTTCTGTTTACGAATGAAGAAGTAGACCTTTGGAGATTCTACCCTTGTTTGAGGGCTGAAGTTGCTGAAGACAAAACAAGAGCCCAGAGGTTGACTCTCTATGAAGCCTCATGGCCTGCACAACTTCACAAACCCAAGTGGCCCTCACCTGCCTTTTTCAAGGGGTGCAGACCATGAGACAAATGGTTTATATACTTCAAACTCAAAGGGAACTCAGTAAGACCAGAGAAACATTTTTAATGTATTTTTCTACATCACTCCTGTCCAGTTTCATGGCAGGATTATCAGCAAACAAAGTTATCTTGGTTTTAGTTCCAGGAAACAGACTCTGAGGCAGGAATCTGAGTGCAAGGAGTTTTCTGGGGATGTGATCCCAGGAAGCGAAGATGGAGGGCAGATGAAGTGAGGCAGGGAAGGAAACAAAATATGGCTTGGCATACCTCAGCTAAGATGTGAGGGAATTGGGGTATGTTTTCTCCAACTCCTATCTGTCATTAGAGTGAGACCTGCTTCCAGGGGCATTAACTCCCTTGTACTTCTGGAACTTCTTCTCCAGTGGGGTGAGAGAGAGCCCTTGAGTGGAGAGTGACTGATTCTCACAGTAGACTGCTTTGGGACAGTGAGTGCCATTCTGTGGGGGGATGTGGGCAGAGCATAGCAGCATCTGCTGTGGTCAGACTGGGGTTCACATCTGAATCCACTGACTTGCTGGATGACCTCAGACAAGTTACCTCTTCCCTCTAATCCTCAGTGTCTTCATCTATAAGATGGAGAAAAATACCATCACGAGATACTGTGAGTAGTAAATGAGAAATAATACATGTAAAGTGCTTAGTACAACGCATAATACAGAGGATCCCTTGATATGTGTGCTCTTACCATTAGTGTTATTTTCTTTTCTTGTGCCAAGTGCCTGGGGAAAAAGTGGAATTTAGGGTCACAGTGTGGTATAGCATTTAGAGATGTTAACTGGCACTTAGGTCACTCTCCAGATTTCACAGAAGAGGAAGCTTGAGGATGAGGAAGGAGACTGTCCAAGGTGGAGGATAGTTCCTATTAGAGGGCAGCAGAGCCAGACCTGGATGTTGGGGCGTCTGGCTCCATATGTGATGCTCTTTCCATCACCCTAGACTTAGACTGTCTCCTTCAAAATTGTTCACAGACTATAGATCTAAAAAGAAGAGTGAATTGTAGTCACATCATGGGATCCCTCACAACTTTGATAAATTAGCAGTGGCTGCCTGTGGAGCTGTGTTGAGAAGGATTCTGATGACAAGGTGCATTGGGCAAATGCATGTGATTGAGTTTCCAACATCTGCCATTGATGTAGGTGAGTGTGCTGGCCATGTGTATGCTGGTCCTGTTGGCATTAAAGTAATTGAGAAAGCTGGCTGCTGGGCTTGGGAGTTGTCATCAAAAGAGTGAAATAGCCATATTATTTGTTGCTTTTATCATAATAATAATGCAATATTCTTTGTGGAAAAATTCTAAGGATATAAATGAGAAATTAAAAATTACCTCTAAGGTACAGCAAAGAGGAGAACTGATCTCTGGGACGGGGTCACTGTGCTCAGAATTAGATGACCTGGGAGCAAGAAAGGAAGCTCAAAACAGAGATTAATTGAGGGTCTGTATAGTCACTGATACCCCACAACTAGATGCAGAACAGCAGACAGCCAGGCATTTAATCCCAAGAACTTCTCCCCCCAATAAAGAATGGAAGAAGTCAGATCTCCCCAGGTAAATCTACAGATTCAGTGCACTTCCAAGCTAACACATTTCATGAGGGTTTTTCATAAAACTAACAGGCTCATTCTAAAGTGTATCTGGAAGAGTAAGGGACCAAAGAGAGTCAAGACAGTTCTGTGGGAAGAGAGTAAGAAGGGGAGAATTACAGATAAGTGGACTTACTATGAAGCTATTCTAAGACAATGTTGTACTGGTGCTGCAGTAGACAAATTGACCAATGGAAAACAATAGAGAACTCTAAAACAGACCTGTGTACATACAGAACTTTGATATGTGATCGGAGTGGTTTGGCAGCGAGGGAAGGAGGGATTCTATCATAAGTGGAACTAAAAATATGCTTATCCATATGGATAAAAATGAAACTGGACTTATGCTTTACAACATACCCCCAGATACCTCCAGATGAATTAAAGTCTTTAATTATAAAAGCAAAACTTTAAAATTATTAGTAAGATATAGAGTGGGGTGCCTGGGTGGCTCAGTCGGTTAAGCATCTGACTCTTGATTTCGACTCAGGTTACGATTTCCCAGTTTGTGGGGTTGAGCCTCCCATTGGAATTCTGCTTGGGATTCTTTCTGTCTCTCTGTCTCTCTCTCCCTCTCTCCCTCCCTCTCTGTCTGCCTCTCCCTCACTTGTGTGTGCTTGCTCACATTCCCTCCCTCTCTCAAAAATAAATAAGCATAAAGAAAAGAAATACAGAGTAGTATTTTCTGGCCTTAAAGGAAAGAAAGGATTTCTTTAAGACGACATGAAAAGTACAGGTCTGAGAAATTTCATCCAGGCCAGTGGGAAAGCTAAGAATAGGAACATCCTGGCTCTGGCACTGCCCCCGCGCTCAGTCATTCCCTGGAGACAGCCTGGGTAGAGTGTGGCCTCAGTGGGAATACTGTGGAAATCCCAAGTGTGTAACAGGCTCATCCCAGTAGGCTTTCTCGTGAAGATATCTGAATGGCACATTCCCATGGCTGCCCCGCACCAGGATTGAGATAACCTGGTTTCATCTGAACTCTGATAAATTCTGATAAACTGTCTCGAGGAGAGCACTCTTCTGACCCAACTACATACTAGTACAAATGTACCAGGGAAGGTTTTCCTTGTAAACTACAGAACCCTCTTTAACGAGTTAAGCAGATGTGGAATTTGTTAAAGGAAATTCAGGCAGCTCATAAACTCTCCAGAAGGACTAGAGAGGGCAATTCAGAGGGCATGCAGCCTGTATGATCCCCAGGTGATCCCTCAGCATCGCTTCACTGGAAATCACCTGGGGCACAGATACCATGGACCACACCACTGATCTATAGAATTTCCACCCCTGCAGCCTCTGGCAGCTGGATATCTCTGTCCCCACCAACAGGACTTCTGTGTGGTTCTGCTGCTTCTAGCCTGAAGTCTCAGATGAGAGCCTCTGAGGAAACCTGAGTCACATGCTCAGCCTGGCTCAAGTGGAAGCTGGAAAACCAATTTCTGCCTTATATATTGCCATTTCATTTCTCCCTTTTTATTCCTAAAGACATGCATGCCACATTAAGTTCCCAAATTTTGGGATTCTTTTTAATAATTGTGTTTTGTGCTAGTTACTTTTCATACCAATAGGACTGTGACTGCACAGCCCCATAAATAAAACTATTCCAAAGTCCCAAGTTTGGATTATTTCAGGTGCAATAGATGGCCCCAACTTTGGCACATGGATTCTTGTTAGCTTCTTTCTTAGAAAGTGGCTTTTGGGGCACTGCGTGGGTCAGTTGGTTGACCATCCAACTTCAGTTCGGGTCATGATCTCATGGTTCGTGGGATTGAGCCCCGCGTCAGTCACTGTGCTGGCAGCTCAGAGCATGGAGCCTGCTTTGAATTCTGTGTCTCCTCTTTCTCTGCTCCTCCTCCACTCACACTCTGTCTGTCTCTTTCAAAAATGAATGAATGTTATAAAAAATAAATAAAGAAGGTTGCTCTTTCTGAGTTTGTCCATAGATTTGAGTATTGACCTTACTTTGGAGCACAAGCTCTTTGTTCCCTGATTTCCTGCACAAGTCTCCATTAGGCACTGGTTCCATGACAAAAGTATTTTTACCTCATGCAGTGACTGGAAGATTTGTGAAGTGAAGTGAAAGATTAGGGAAGTACAGTCCAAGAAGAGGCAAGTTGAGGGGATATGGTGGTAGATGGTATTATGGGCACAAAGTCCTCCCATCCCAGTATGCATGGTCCTTTGTCATGTGACTTTGCTCCTCCTCTCTCCAGAGGTGTAGCCTATACCCTCTTAAAACTGGGCTGGACCTGTGACTTGCTTTGACCAATGGAATATGGTGGAAGTGATGTTGTGCAGACCCCAGAGCCTAGGTCTCAAGAGACCTTGCAGCTTCTGCCTTTGCACATGTGGAGCACTGTCCCATGGCCACTATGTCATCAAGAAGCCCAGATAAAGGGCCACATGGAGGAGGAGGCCAGCAGCCTAGCTCTTCCTGCTGGGTGTAAACCCCAGCTGACATCCCATGAGTGAGCTAATGTAAGACCAAGTGGAAGAACCACCCAGTCAATCCTCAGAATTGTGGGGGAAAAAAATTCTTACTGTTTTGAACTAACTCAATTTTAGAGTAGTTTTTTATGCTGCAATGGGCAACTAAAATAGATATAATCAAGGTCTTGAATGCACTCAGATGGTAGAAAAACAAGTTTACAAGTAGATGGAGAGTTTATTTTTCTAATATTTAATGGGTGTCTAGGATATGCCAGTCACTTAATGTGTAGAATTCATTTTTAATCTTCCTAATAGTTCTATGAGATAGGTAACTATTATATAGATGGAGAAAACAAGGCACAGATTGGTTAAGTAACTTGCCCAAGGCTGCACAAGGTTGGAGACTTGACTTCATGTCTGCCTGATTCCAAAGTCCTTGCTCATGACCATACCACTATACTGCCACTGGCACTTATAACAAACCAATCCAGAATAATAAAGGATAAATAAAGACAGGGAAATAACACTCAAGTTTTATAACTCTTTCTTTCTATGTATATTCCCTAGCTAAAGATAACTTTCTTAAGAAGGGAAGAATGATTCTTGAAATGATGACCCGCCTTCCTAGTCAGGCTTCAGTTCCAATAATTTCTTCCTTGAATTATTATTTTATAAAAGATGGATGTTGTGAGACGTACTTGGGTTATAAGAAATAGAAAAATGGGAAAATTCAAACACAATTGTGAAAAATAAACAGACTTGTATATACTAATAATTCCTATCAAAGCAGATGCCTTCTAAAACATCCCTGACATTCATTCATTCAACACAAGTGTACTGAGTAATTACTAAGTGCCGGACATTGAGCTAAGTGCCAGGAAGACAAATGTGATCTGTTTCTAGCATTCAAGTGCTGTGTAGTCTAGTTAGAACAGAAAATTAAACAAAAGTCCAATGCATGAATTTTCTAGTCATTTTTCTAAACTTAAAAAAATGTCAGTGATCTAAAGAAAATAAAGTTGCTTTCAGTTGGTTTTCTAATTAAGTGACAGAGTTGTACAAATTAAGGTGTTCTTACCAATCTCCCATATGACCAAAACCTATGTGGTTATATACCACATGCTTATTTCATTTCCAGTGAATACTAACTACTCACCCAAATTTATAATCCAGAACTTGGTAGGAATTTATTTTTTCATGGAACCATAAAGAAGTTTCAAATTATAGATCTAGAAGACAATAATTCAGACATTCCTGTAAATCAATAAATTACACTCCACCTCTTTTATTTATTTATTTTTTGCCTCATGGATTGCACATAAGCACTCTAGCTTAGAACTATATCTATAGCTGATGAGTATAATTTTTTAAATGAGGACCATATGACAAAATTGGCTTCAGAGGCATATTCCACAGTAATGGGCAGGGAGTATTCTAACCCCTGCTGAGTAGACTTGCACATGTTCCTCGTCTTCTCTTTGCCTTCATACCCTTATCTGTAAAATAAGGCCATTGCATGAAATGGTATCTGGAATCTTCCCCAGATGTAAAACTGTATGGTTCTTTAAAGAGCTCTTATTGGTTATTGGCTGTTTTCTCTAGCTACCTATGACATCCTCTTTGCAAATCACAGATAAAATTCCTCGAGATTTCTATAATAAGCTTAATTTTATTTTTTTCTTGATCTTCACCTGGAATTTAAAATGTTTTGGGGGCGCTTAGGTGGCTCAGTTGGTTAAGGGCCCAACTCTTGATTTTACTCAGGTCATGAACTCATGGTTCATGAACTCAAGCCTTGTGTTGGGCTCTGTACTGACAGTGTGGAGCCTGCTTGGGATTCTCTGTCTCCCTCTATCTCTGCAGCCTCCCCCCCAACACTTGCTCTGTCTCTCTCAACTGGAAAAAAAAAAGTTTTAAATGTTTTGTAAAGCTGAATTTCCTATATTTTATAAGATGAAGAATATAGATTGTGTGTGTGAGGGGAGGTTGTCCTTTTGAAGGTACTAGATAAGATGGGCACAGTTTACCACAATGAGCCTGCTTATTTATTAGAATTTGGGAATTTTGAGAAATGTCTGGCTTCAATGTTAGCCATCTGCTGGGCTTATCTTACCCACCTAGCAATACGACCTTACAGCACGGGCTCTCCTGTCTGTGTTCCTCTCTGTCCCTGGGTGAAGGTGTTGGGAGTTCAGATATCTCTCAATTCTGATTCAGCACCAGCTAGTTATGTGAATGAATGGCCTCCTTGATATGAGCTTCAGCTTCTTCATCTGTAAAATAAGTTGCTTTAGTAGACCATGGGATCTACTTAGGTGCATTTTCACACTATTTTAAGAGTTTAGATAAATTTCAGTTAGAATAACACATTTAACCCCAAAATGATGTTAGCATGTAATATACTTATGTTCAAGTGTACTTTGGTGATTAAAAGAGAAGTTCCCTGCCCAAACATGAATGACCAACAATCATCACAATTAGTGCCTTGCCTGTAGGACCTCAGTGGTATCCCAGAAGTTGCCAGTCATGCTCCATGCTGCCCTAACTGAACACCAGCCCTGTCCCCTTTCACATCTGTAGCCGCAGGAGCCACACCATCACTGTACTCCCAGAGAATAACTTCTATTATTACAGGCAGAGGAGGAGCCAAGATGGCCTGGATGGTTCCTCTCTGTGAGCTTATCCTCCGACGTGGACCTTTATACAATTTTTAAGATAATGAGTTGAGCTGATGGTATGAGATATGTGGAGCAGGTAATCTAAGGCAGAATCTCCCACCTTTGACACTACTGACATTTTTGGGCTGGATGCTTCTTGGTTGTGGGAGCCTTTCCTGTGCACATGGCAGTATATTTAGTCCCTACCTGTCACATGCCCACAGCACCCCTCCCATGGTTGTGACAACCAAAAATATCTCCAGATTTTGCCAAATTTTGCCAGAGTAAAATCAGCCCCCATTAAGAACTAGTCCTCTAAGGGGAATACTTTGGATGTGTGAACTTCACATTCTCAAAAGCAGTCTTTGAAACAAAGAATTGGGTGCCAGTAGTCTATTTGGGAGGTAATCTCAGGAAGCACTGTGAGGGACTCGGGAGGTGAGTCAGGGAAGAGAAGGAGGAAAGCCAATAAAGGGTGTGCTAATGGGCATGTTACTAGTGTGAGGGGTATGGGGCCACCTTCCCTGGGGGCCTCTTGGACTGTGCGGAATATAGCTAAACATGGCCCCGTTTAGGGGCGCCGGAGCCGAGGCATTCGTCCTCCGTGAAACATGGGGCAGTATGGCCTATCCTGACTCCTCCCATCCCCAGAATTTTTCCGGTGCTTCTCATCCTTTTTAGTCTTATGATAGCAATGCACATCTTTTTTAACTTTAATGCCCAATTAATAAAAATATTTGTTTTAATTCTGTCTTTTGAATCTTCAAAGTCCTCCCCAATATTCAAGGACTATACCTGGTGATTTAAGGCCAGCCATGAGGAAGCTGATGAATAAGTAGAAAGCACAGCTTGATCCAGAGGTATGGGGGTGGAAGGAGAGGCACTCAGCCTTTATCTTGCAAATTGAATACGGAAGTAATTGCAAGAGAACAGGTAAGACTTCCCACATTGTCAGTTTTCACTAAAGGCACTTTTGTAACCATGACTTCACGTCGTTGCAGTTGACATTGCATTGGCTCCTCTGACAGCCTTAAAGAGATACCATCAAGACTTTGTCACATAAACCGAACAATTTAGACAGAGCTTAGGCGACAGTAAAATGAACTTCTCCTGGAATGTGCTGGGGGCAGAGGAATGAATTCTCAGAAAATCAACTTAGTGCCAACTTAACCTTCCTGCACCTCCTTCTCTCATAACCCACCTTAAACCTGTTATTGAGCCACTTATCAATTTGGAGCATAAGGAAGACATGTTGAGCAAACCAAATTTTAGCGTCAGCAAATGATAGACTGGTGAGTTTCCTTGTTTTGTGTTTTTGGGTTTTTTTTTTTTTTTATAAATGGCATTTATTTTCGTAACATTAAAACTGTTTAAGATAATCTCTTGTGGGGTTATATTGCTTTCTGGCAATGGAAACTTTGATATACACTCGCTGACTTGGCCATAGCTCTTGATTTTCTTCCAAGGAGTTCAGAGCCCTTTCGCTGATGCGGTAGCGTCTTATTTAGCTTTGTAAACTTGGGGCAGAAGAAGAGAGGGAGGATGGACACATGTGGGTCTTTATTTGTCCAGTGGGGATATTAAGATAATGGAAGATAAGTGGCTTGGCCAAAGTAACCCGGAGAGTTCTGAGCACTCTGCCAGGAGTCTCCCAAGTCTTAGGGCTGTATATACCACAAATCTGGATCGCAGCCCTGGTGGGATTTTGTCTTTAAGAAACCTGCAAGTAGGGGGGTGCCTAGGTGGCTCAGTCAGGTAAGCTTCCGACTTCGGCTCAAGTCATGATCTCGAGGTTTGTGATTTTGAGCCCCGCGTTGGGCTCTGTGCTGATAGCTTAGAGCTGGGAGCCTGCTTCAGATTCTGTGTCTCCCTGTCTCTGCCCTTCCCCTACTTGTACTCTGTCTCTCTCTATCTCTGTCTCTCTCTCAAAAATAGATACACGTTAAAAAAAAATAAAAGAAACCTGCAAGTAGGAAGATATATCTGAGACTCTGAACAGAAAGCTGTGCCCAGCAATTTGAAAAATGCACTGCTAGGCCAGATTCGGTGTCTGTGGCATGATTCCTATCCTGACTGGAACAAAGAGCAAAGATTTAACACCAGCTGAGGCTTTTTATTTATTTTTTTTTAATATTAAGAAACAGAAAATAATCACCCCCTTTCCTGCCAAGTATGGCAGTGTAAAGACCAGCCAGGCCCACCTTTCTTGAAAACCCATGATCTGCTTTTCAAGGGGAAGATGAAAGCGCCAGGAATAGACAATGGTTCTGAAACACTGGCTGACTTTTGAATATTCATGACTATTCTGATGCAAATGAATATTGCAAATTGAGCTGTTTTTGAAAAGGTGCTGTTGGAAATATATACACTTATGAAATTGCTTTTCTAGTTCTACAAATCCCCCAGAATGACTTCCTTGGCTTATTTATAGTTCTCCTAGAAGGTTTCCCAGGTGTCAGCCTCGGGCTGGAGTTTCAGCTGGTTTCTTTAAAAAAAAAAAAAGAAAAGAAAAAAAAAACCACGAGAGCTACAGTTTAGCCTAACTCCCCTCAGAAAGTCTAGCTTTGTTTAGTTGGAGCCGGGTCTGATAGGCCCTCCTTGTCCTGCCAGCAGCCAAAGAGGCTTATCACACATCAGATTGTTTTTCCTTTGAGGTAACCTCCAACCAAAGCTCAGTGTTCCCTGAAGAACAAAGAGAGAGTGAGAACATGCCAGTGCTTGGAAGCATCTGATGGTCAGGAAGTCAGGGGGCCTGTTTGGGTTTTGCTGACTTTGCACCAGAAGGGTCTCACCGTGATGGGGACTGGGTGTGGTGTGTGGCTCTGGCAAGTCAAAGGACTTGGAAGAAGACAAAAAGACCTTGTGGGCTGATGGAGTCTTAGAAACCTCCAGAGCGCAGTGGGTGTTCAGTCCCTTCTGGGGGAGCCATGGGAATTCCCTCCCATTCAGGCTGGATGCAAGAACAGTAACTGCTGGTCAAGCCCAGGAGGAAGGTGGGGGCTCGGGGAAGGTGGTCATTGCTGGAGGGAAGAAATGGGTCATTTTGAAGCCAAGGTCAGTTTTTGAAGAGAGGGCAATTACTGAGCTCTGTCCAAGGCCAGCGAAGGTAGCTGCCACAGGGTTTCCTTTGTTTCACAGTAGGAGGAGTGAGCCTCTGTTTCAGATACCTGCAGAGACAGGGCAGGGAAGCCCTTGTCTCAGGCCAGTGGGGTCTCATTGGAGGAGAGGGTGCTCTCTTGTAAGCCTTTGATTTGCCTGGGCTTCTTGCACCATTCCCAGCACCCATCATGAAAGGTCACTGGTGTGGCCTCTGATGCGATTTCTTGAGTGGAGCATACCTTCTCTCCTGCCAGTCTTCTCTCCAGTGCAGCCCTCCATCCACAAATACTCCATGGTCACTCTTTCTCTGTGCCCACGGAGAGGACCTGGATTCACAGTTACTCAGTGAGCACTAAACTCACTATGTGCCAGGCCGTTTTCAGGGCGTGGGGACATGAGGTGACTCCAGCATGATCTCTATCTTCTGGTCTATGGATCCAAACATATTTCCCACCCCCAGCGTGTCTCTTTGTCCCACAATTATTCTCACCACCATTTCTTTCCCTGGGATGTTTTCTGGGGTGCCCTCCCCTTGCAGCTCCAATTGTGCAAACCTCTGCTCACTTCAGAGGTACGTAAGTGTTGCCTTTCCATTCGGCTGCATATTTGTTCTGTGTGATTTAGCATATAATTTTAAGTGGCTTGACTGTGTCTAGTGATTATTTTGGGATGTGTGAACTAGTCTTCTTTGAGGGGCAGAATCATATGCAGCCCTGTACTGAATCTCTTCTTAACTTCTGTTCCTACCCCAGCACTCAGCACACAACTGAGCAAGTACTAAATATCTAGTAAGTACCATTGATTATTAGAGTCAGCAGGGCTCCAATCTCATCTGGCCAAGAAAAGCAGCTGTCCCTAATGTAGACCCTGAAAATGATAAAAGCAAAGATATCAGTAATTCGTAACTAAAAGGTAGAAAATGTATTTACATAGAGCAGACCTCATGAATTTGCTTCCAGGTCCAAGAAAGTTTCTATTTCATAATAAAAAAAAAAATAGTTATAAGGGTCATCAAAGGTGAGCCTCGAGAGACTTTTGGTAAATCACTTAAACTTTCTGAGCTTCACTTTCCTTGTCTACAAAATGGGAATCGTAACGACACCTAATAGAGAGGCTGGGAGAATAAACTAGATCATGCATATAACCCATTTATCTCCAAATCGAGAAAAGAGTAGATATTCAGTCAATGATTGCTGTTATACTTATTATCATTGTTATTGTCCCATCAAACTAGCATTTCCCAAAGTCTGATAAGTGGATTATTTGGTAATTTTAGATGCTACATTGATTGACTTTTAAAACATTCTAATGTGTGTTAGAAAAAATATAATCACATTTATGACATGATGGATATTATTTCTATTTTAGTTATTTATTGCTGTATGACAAACCATCCCTAAACTTAGTTGTGTTAAACAATAGTGATGTATTATTTCTTCTGATATATGATATGTATTTAAGCTTTTTTTTGACTGAGCTCAGCAGGTCAGTTTTGTTCTTCACTCATATGTCTGGCCCCTGATCTGGGATGGGGTTAGCTGGGAATCTGTCCTTCTATATGATCTATTTACCCAGGCAGCTGAACTTCTTTATGTGGTGGCTCAGGGCTCCAATAGCAAGAGTTCTGAGAGGACAAGTCCCATTGTGCATGTGCTTATGACGTGTCTGCTTGCATCATACTTCCTAATGTCCCCTTGGCCAAAGCAAGTTGCATGGAAAGTCCAGTGTCCGTGTGGGAGGGACTGCATAAGGGTGTGAATACCAGGAGGTGTGGCTCATTGGGTACCACCAATGAAGCAGTCTTCTATAGTCATAATTAACCTGGTGACCCACAGCTTGTAAGTAGCCAGCTGAGATCTGGAGCAGTGTGGCTCTAGAATCTGTGGTCATAACCACCAGGGAATCTCCTCAAGCAAAGTGTTTCAATCATCTATCTCCAAGCATGGTTACTTAAACAACAAGCATCTTATTATGTTCATTGATTACGTGGGCCGTAAATTCAGTAAGTCACAACAAAGATGGCCTATCTGTAGTTTACCATGTCTAGGTCCTTGCTGGGATTCTCAAATTGTTGAGAGCTGCCTGAAGATGGTTCATCTGGAGTTGAGGTTCTCTCTGTCTGTTAGGTTTCTCAGTTCTCTCCTACACCACCTCCCCACATGAATAATGTCTGAGCCGCTTCATAGCGCAGTGGTCTCAGAGGATCAGATTTCTGGCATGGTAGCTGGCATTCCCTCAGAGAGCAAGGTAGAAATGGCTTTACTGCTGCTATGCTGTATTAGTCAAAGAAAGTTAACCAAGCCAATCTAGATTTAAGAGAAGGAGAAGTGAACTATACTTTTTGTTGAGAGAAGCAGTATAAATGTTCAGGGAAGAAAGGAATTGATGGCAGCCATATTTAGAGAGTTTCTACGACAATATGCTTAAGGACCAAAATGTTACCACTAACTTAAGGTTTTGTTGTTATCATTGTATTTATAATAGACTGTTTTTTTAAGAGCAGTTTTAAGTTCACAGCCTAATTGAGAGGAAGGGACAGAGATTTCTGATATACCTCCTGCCTCCAAACATGCATAGCCTCCTCTGTGGTCAATATCTTACACCAGAGTGGTACATTTGTTACAGTTGATAAAACTACACCAATACATCATAATCCCCAAAATATCGTAAGATTACACACCGTCGTAATCTTGGTGGTGTACATTCTAGGAGTTTGAACAAAAGTATAATGACCCTATATTCATCATTTTTGTGTCATGCAGAGTATTTTCACTGCCCTCTGTGCTCCAACTATCCACTCCTTCCACCTCCTAATGCCTGTGAGTCACTGATCTTTTTACTAACTCAATAGATTTGCCTTTTCCTGAATATAATATAGTTGGAATCATAGTAGGTAGCCTTTTCAAAGTGGCTACTTTCACTGAATGATAAGCATTTAAGTTTCTTCCATGTCTTTTCATGGCTTGATAGCTCATTTCCTTTTAGTGCTGAATAATATTCCATTGTCTGGATATACCACATGTTATTTATTCATTCACCTATCGACATCTTGATTGCTTTCAAGTTTTGGCAGTTATGAACAAAGCTGTTATAAACATCTGTGTGCAGGTTTTTGTTGTATTCAGTTTTTAACGCCTTTGGGTAAATACCAAGGAGTACAATCGCTGGATGGACTTTTTGAAGGTTTTAAAGTTAGTCAATCTGAAGAAAAAACATCAAGTAATAATATTTAATATTAATATTAAATCAAATCAGGGGCGCCTGGGTGGCTTAGTCGGTTGAGCGTCCGACTTTCGCTTAGGTCATGATCTCGCGGTTCGTGGGTTCGAGCCCTGCGTCGGGCTCTGTGCTGACTGCCAGCTCGGAGCCTGGAGCCTGTTTCAGTCTGTGACTCCCTCTCTCTCTGACCCTCCCCTGTTCACGCTGTCTCTCTGTCTCCTAGAAATAAATAAAACATTAAAAAAAAAATTAAATCAAATCATATGAAATTTCTGATTTTGTAGATCACATCTAAATATTTTCATTCAACTTAATAGTACAGTGATCCCAGAACACTGCAAAGGTTTTCCTGTTGATATGAAAAAAACAAGTTTGGGAAACATCTTCTAATTGAAGTATTTAATCTTTTGGTGACTTTATTTCTTCATATGTCTTTATTTGACCAAAACATAGAAGATGCTTATTTGGGCAGTTTGTTTTGTTGTTGGTGGTGGTGGTGGTGGTTTGGAAAACGGTTGATGTGGGCTGCAGTGTATCAAATACCTATTGAACATACTCATTCATCAAAATGTCCTTGGCCTGAGGGACCACAGTCTTCCTGGGTCTGTTGCAAATCAGACACCTGAGACAGCTGGCAGGACCTTTGATTTTCCTGGGAAGAATGTCCTTGATTCTTTGTGATTTCCAATAACAACAGTATTTTCCGCATTATCAGATATATCAACAGAAACCCCATCAGCCTGGTGGGACATTAAGACCACCTTCTCACAAGAGTTGGTGCAAGAAACTGGAAAATGAATCATTGGCAACTTTGGGCTATATGGAGTGTATATCTGAAAATGTTGTTCTCCAAACAAACTACCCAACAATGGAAGAGACTTTGTCTTAGGTTGAGTTCTGCTGATGAGTCAGAACTTCAGATATGTTGGGGGTCTGATTTAGACACTTTACAGGATTTTATTTTGTATTTAGTCTCTGCCAGATTAAAAAAAATTTTTTTCCATCACCACTCTAATTGTTTTTCAGCCTGGCAGCCTACTTAATGGAAAGATTGTAAGCAAATTGGATAATGTTGTCCTGTGGATTTCCAACAAAAATATTACAATGTTGTTTGAAGGTTTGGAATTAGTAAAATAATGTTAAGGCTTTCTTTCATCTCAGCTCTTTCCGAATGAAATTTGTAGGAGAAAATTTTTGTTCAAAAATAGCTTCCAAAAGATTTAAACTTCCAAATGGAATCAGCACCAAGTCCAAAAACAAAACAAAACAAAACCTCGCACAGCATTTTCCAATAGGATTTCCTGAAGGAACACTTCAAAAGGTCTAGATATATCCAAGATGGCTCAAGTCACACGCCTCCTTTCAGCCTCAGGAAATGTACTTGCCTCACATTCTCAGTAGCTTCTCACGTTATTTTAGCTGCTCAGCCCTGACAGTTAAATAAAAACTTGATGATAGAAGAGGTTTCATTATATGTGCAAACGTGTTTTCTACAGCTAATCAGTGAATGGCAGACTAGAAGGTATTCGGAGCCCAGAACAATAATGTCAAAGCTAATTCAGTCCCTCACAGGTTCAAGGCTTGTGACCATGGCTGCAGCCTTTGTCAGACACACAAATACATAGCACCTCTTTTTGCACATAAAATCACACCTTAAAATAAGTGGGCATTGATTTCTCTTACTCTCATCTGTGTTTAGCTTGGGCTCTTTCTCTGAGAAGAATGCAGAACCACTGTTGCCCTTGCCCAGACAGCGACACTAACACGTTTCTTTCTCCTACGTTTCAATAGCACATCCCAGGATCACATGCTTAGTACTCTATCGTGACAGGTTGAATGTTAAGATCACATTATTTTTCTCTTATCTGAACACCCCAAAAGATGAGTATGTTCATTTAAGGAACATCTTTTCAGGAATATAAATTTATACTCAAATTTTGGATCCAGTTCTTAATTTTTCTTATTCCGGATGTAAGTTAAATAGGCATGATATATTTTATTATGATTCCTTTAGACCATTCAAATGGTTTTAGTTTGAATAGTGCCTTCATCCAGAAGAATCTCTCTCTCCCTCTCTCTCTCTCTCTCTGACTATGCAGAATAATAATAATCTTCAGAAATTACATATGACTGATTTTTTTACAGTTAATGGCAAGTATAACTATAATTACCTAATGAACAATGGTTTGCCTAATCTGAAAAACATCACAAAGTCTATGGCTATACACCCAATCTTGTCTGAAAAACCTCACAAAGAAAAATATCTGTAATTTCTTATTATAAACATATAAGGTGGGGTGACCTTATATGCTAAATTTCCAATTAAGAGTGCAAATAAATAGTCACATCCTGTTTCACAATACCAGCCATCTGGTCCCAAGGCCTGCAGCTTCTCCTTCACTCAAAGAAACAGTTAAGTGAAAGAGAGAGTCTAAAGCAAAATTGAGGTTTTATAGCCAGTATCAGATCAGAAAACCCCCACATATATTTTAGTAGATATAATTATCTTACTTTAAAATTATTTTATTGCTTTTAAAAAATGATCGCAAAAAATTCTCAACCCCCATACCCACCTCAGAGATAGCCACTTTAGACTCCTTGGCATATATGCATATATATGTATTTATTATCCATTTGTGTTTCTTATGCGAGTCTATTCTTCCCTTTGCTTGTTTGAAAAGGTAAATTGTACCTTTTTATTGATTTCTAAGAGCTCTTTATGTATGATGCTAAACTGCATTAGATTTGTAGGTGAGAGTGAGACTGAATGTTGTGAGCAGGAAACAAATCTTGGGTAAACAGGAAGAGGAGTGAGCCTTCTATAATCAGCATCTTTTATGCAAAATACTTTACATATGCTATGTTGTTGTTGGGGAATGCCTCTTTCAAAACACTGGATACAGTGATTACATATCACCAACACCTTGGCTGTGTTGGCAGTAAGGTTTAGAGTTGGTGTCTGTTTCCTGGCAGAAATTGCCTGCCTGGTTGTGCTTTATAAAAATGCATAGTCTTTCATCACAGATTACAGCATAGGATAGTTAGGGGGATGGGTAAATGAATTTTCTGTGGAGAAATATAGCAAACGCTACTTCAGCCATGTGATTAAGGTCTATATCAAGTGTAATAAGCCATGTTGATAATATGCAGCTTTGGTATGATGTGACAAGAATGGCACTCTATTTCTCTAGTCTTCCCCCCTTAAACTAACCACATTCTAACCATGAGAAAAACCTGAGACGCACTAAATTGAGGGACATTCCACGAAATATCCTATCAGTATTCCTCAAAAGTGTCAAGGTCATTGGAAACAAAACAATCTGAGGAGACTGTTACAGTCTAGAAGAGCCTAAGGAAACATGGTAACTAAATATAATGTGTTATCTGGGATGGTACCCAGGATGGGATAGAAAAAGAGAATAGGTAAAAACAAAGGAAATAAAAATAAAACATGGAGTTTAGCTAATAATAATGAATCATTATTGACTCATTAGTTGTGACAAATGTACCAGAGTAACATAAGATACTGATAATAGAGGAACCTGGGTGTGGGATATATGGTGACTTTCAGTACTGTCTTGGAAACTTTCTTTAAATCTAAAACTATGATAACATAAAAGCTTGATAAGAAAAAAAAACCAAATGGCAAATATTTGAATTGGACCATTTCTCCAATAAAGCCATAAAATATTCAACTCAGCTTCAACTAGTTGAGACTCTAGATACCCCCAATTCTGACCTTGAACCTATCAGTCTAAGAGCAGCAGTAACAAAACAAAATCTAACTTGGGGTGATCTTCCATGGAGGTAGAGGTTAGCAGTCTTCAGGACTGTATGCCAAACCAGTAAAAGTACTGAACTGGTAGGGAATATAGAGGTATTTCTACCAAATCATTTCATTTTATGAAGGAACTGAGGCCCAGATAGAATCTGCCATGTACCCCAGGTCCTGTAAATCCTGACCTGGAGCCTAATTAGGAAACTTTTACCTAATTCAGTGCTCATTTCCTCCCTCATGCTTCTTTCTATACTTTTCTGCTCAACACAAAAGCCCCTCCAGTTACTGACATTCTTTTGTTTTCTCTTCTTTTGTCCAAAGATCTATGGGAAGACCACATATTCTCCACAGTATATAAAAGACAGCAAGAGAACACAGGAAATTTGGGACCATGTTGCATTGAGTCTGAATCCCAACTTCCTTATTGCCTCTGGGTCTCAATTTTCCTGAACTATAAAATGACTCCAGTAATCCCTATCTGTCAGGATTAAGTGAGATCCTGGATATAAACCTACTTTGGAGCCTGGCCATGGTAGACCCTTGATAATTGAGCTTCCTTTCATGACAATATGTGTTTGTACATACCAACAGCAGCAACCAGGATGACATGGGCCCTTACATAGCACATATGGGTTGGTAATCATTGTATTTATGGAAGCTTTCCCTGACCAGGGCTTTTCCCCATGTGTGGACCTTCTTCCTCATCACAAATTGTTCTCCACCAGAGTCACAGCTGGCACATGGAAGAGGAAGAGACTATACTTTTTTTATTTTTACTTTTTTTGGTAATAAAGAGACTGTACTTTTACGTGGCAAATTAGCTCATGGGATTCAAGAGGCAGCCCCCACCTTCAGGGGCCTGTGAGGCAGCAGCCTGAATGAATACATCATCATTAGGATAAATTTTTTAAATTGCGGGCTGGGAGGAATGCAATTTGGACCTTTGAAATTTAGCTCCAAATTGACTAATTGACTGAGTTTACCTCAGTCTCTAAATATTACATTGGGATTGAATTGTCTTTTGTCCCCAAAGCTGATAAAAACTTAGATCTATGTTTCAGATGGCATTTAATAAGGATACTCTCTGTCTTTTGTTTGCCTTTTAAAGCAAGAATCAGGTAGTGCAGTCTGTGAGCGTTCACGTGGTCTGTCTTTGATGGCCAGCCTCCTTGACCCTCACCTATTCACAGACGCAGTCTAAGAAATGTGGAAAGACAAACAGTTAGTCAAAGTTTAAAAGATTTTTAAAAAAGAAATAGCTTTCCTTGTGGGGTTCTTGGGAAGTAAGAACCGCTTCATCTTAGTGTAGATTCCTTCTAAAGCACTCTGCCATCAGAACTTGGTTGCAGGTAGCTTATTTGCAAGGTGACCCCACAGAGTAGAACTGAAGGAGTAAGAGAAGTGAGCAAGGCTAGTAAAAGGCGCATGAATGAATGGGTTCATTTCTGTGGGTCTCTTTCTGAGCACTCTCAAAGAAACTGTGTTAATTCCATGTCAAACGTGTCTCAGAATTTTCCCACTGGAGAGCAGGCAGATGGGAGCATTTACCTACTGACTTCGGTCCTCCATTGTTGAAGATAGCTTTTGGCAACACCAAGTCACCATCGCATACATGTACTTTTGTGTGTGGCTGCATGACCTTCACAGTCTCAAAGAAGGCAAAGCAGAGAGACGCTATAAAGTGAGCTTGATGCAGGACTTGGGTTGTGGGCATGAAACTGTCCACCACTGCTGCACTGAAACCAAATGGAATAAGGGACTGTGGCATGGTGCATTACAGTATCTGCTACTCTGGTACATTCTAGACTATACTCTCCAATACAATAACCACTAATCACATTAAAATCAATTAAAATTAAAAATTCACATTCTCAGTGGTACCTGGGTGGCTCGGCCAGTTAGGCATCTGACTTGATTTTGGCTCAGATCATGATCTCATGGTTCATGAGTTCGAGCCCCACATCACAGTGATATTGTGGAGCCTGCTCGCGATTTTCTCCCTCCTCTATCTGTTCCCCCCTCCCAAAATAAATAAATAAACCTTTAAAAAAAGTGAAAAAAATTTACTTAGTCACACTAGCCACATTTTGAGTGCTTAACACCCAAATACGGCTGGTGACAATAGTATTGGACAGAGCAAATATAGAACATTTCTGTCATTGCAGAAAGTTCTATTGTGCTATTCTGGAGTGTAGCTTCCTGGGTCTCTTCAGTTCTGTAGGCCATGACAAGCTTGTCTGGACTGGTCATCTATTAGTCAAGATATACTAGGATTTGCTGCAGTAACAAATATTCCTGAATCTTGATGGCTTTGAACAACAAAGGTTGTGTTAGACATACTGCACATCTAACACAAATCCAAGTTGAGGGAAAACCTACCATCTGGAAAATTGCCAGCTGCCATGGTAGAAGGGGAGAGGGCTCTGTGAGTCATGTACCAGCAACTGTTGTCCCAGATCAGAAATGACATCCACAACTTATTGGCCAGAACAAACCATGTAATCCCACCTAACAACTCTGCAACTTGGAGTTTCAGAGAGAAAGACTGGCTGTCAGTGAGGAGGCCTGCTGCCTAGCTCTGTTGGCATAATTGTTTATTCTTTTATTTATTCATACATTTATTCAACACGTATTTGATTATCTGCTGGGCATAGTAATGAGTTAGGGTATGTATATAGATGAATAATCAGGGTGATTCTTGCCCTTATGGAGCTTACTTACCATTTGCTGGTAAATGACCATTAAAAGAGCAATTACAATTAAGGGAGATAAGTACTTTAATAAGGAAAGAATGAGATGCTTCAGTATCAGCAAGGCAAACAGTTTTCATGCATATTAATGAGATAATTAGGACTGTGAGTATTTTGTCCAAGTTAGGGAGTCCAGAACAAGTGCTGAGATAGGAAAACGAGGGCATCTGCCTCCCCTTCCCTTCCATTTGCACCTTTGTGCTATTCCCGAACAAAATCCAAGAGAAGTGTTAAGCTAACCCCTATTAAGCAATGACCTTGACTCCACATACCTTGTGCAGGTGCCTGGAGGTTGCATGGAAGTTTACCTCTGAGGGCACATTGGCTCATGCTCACAGATTCACCATGGCACTCAGTATTCATGTTCCTGACACAGAGCTTGTGCTGGGCAGCAGGACTGGGAGCCAGCAGACCCTTCGTGATTGTCTCCTAAAGAGGTCATATCAGACCAGCCAAGAGCATGGGGCCACCTGAGTGTGTCTCTGTGGCTTCAGGGTGGAAGAAGCAGGGAGCTATGGCAGGGAGGTGCTTACTGGAGCTTCTTGCTCTCTTTCCAGTTCTCTGTAGATGTTGGGACCATGTCCTTGTCAACTGACCTGCCTGTCCTCAGAATAAGACATGTGGCTAAATGTTGCAGGTCAGTTCCTGTCATCCATTTTAGGGGGTGTCTACAAAGTGAAAATTTATTAAATTCTATTTTTGTCAGTGACATATATTTTCCTTTGTTTTCCGCATTTAAATCCATCCATTTAAAATAGACACGTGTGGAGGCAGCATGTTGGCTAAGTGCATGGACTCTGGGGCCAGACTTCCTGGGTTTGCCTCCCAGCTCTGCCACTAACACATTATTTAGTGCTCCATGCCTCCATTTCCTCACCTATAAAATGGGGTTAAATTTTTTACCTACTTCCTGTGGCTGTTGTGAGGATTGGTTAATAGAAGTAAAGTGTTTAGGAAGGTGCTGGCATGTAATAAGCACTCAGATGAACTGGTATGATATTATCATCAACGTTGTCACTATTTTTATTACTCAGCACTGGCCAAAGTGCTCAGCAGCACACTTATTTTGTGTTTGGGCTGGGGGAAATACAAAACCAGCCAGGCAGCTGTGCTGCTTGGGGGTTAAGATAACAGCTCTGTGCCATGACTCCAAGTCTGGGCTTTGTCACCTACTGGCTGTGTAACTCTGGGAAGTAATGAAGCTCTCCAGGCTTCATCTGTATAATGTGGATAAGGACTTCCATGTCTTTCACAGAGATTGGCTGAGGTAACATGCATACTTCATCATTGAGCACTTAGTGCACATGCAGTATAATCTGGCTATGGAAGTAATTATAGGGAAAAGACAAAAAAACTTGGTGGCTGCTAGATGAACAAAGACAAGCATATAGTAGATGGTTGTGTTTGAGGAATGCTAGAGAGTGGTAGAAGCCAAGGGTCCCACTAAGGAAGCAGGAATCTCAGAAGGTTTCTTGTAGGAGGCGTCATGGAACCGAGGCCTTGAAAGATGGATAGGAATTGATCAGGCAGGGAAGGATAGAGGGAGCATTTTGGGTAGAAGAATGGGCAAACCTCAAACACCAAGCTGTCTCATCTTATTGTCGGTAAGTAGATAATAGGGAGCCATTAGAGGACTTGAATTGGGTACTGGCCTAGTCACTGGGATCAAAGAAGGAAATGGGGAGGTAATAGCACCAAGCAATGGGGCCAAGTGAAATGTATCTTCAATAGAGGAAATAAAAATGATATAGTGACATTTAGAGCTCTTAGTATGTGCCTGGTACTGTCCTAAACTCTTAGATAAATTCATTTTAATCTTCAAAGCTATTCCATTGGATGGGTTCTCTTATTACTCCCAAGTTACAGAGGCCACAGAGAAGTGAAGTCACTTACCTAAGATCACAAAGGGAGAAAGTCCAGATCCAGGATAAACCCAGACAACCTGGCTCTGAGCCTGGCTCTGTACCTGCACTTTTAAGGTGCTTGCACTTTTGGGATGCCTGGTTGGCTCAGTTGGTTAAGCGTCTGACTTTGGCTCGGGTCATGATCTCATGGTTTGTGGGCTCAAGCCCTGCATTAGGTTCTCTGCTGTCAATGCCGAGCCTGCTTCAGAACTTCTGCCCACCTGTCTCTCTCTCTCTCTGTACCTCCCCCGCTCGCTCGCTCTCTCCCCCCCAAAAAAATAAATAAACATTTTTAAAAACTATAAAAAAGATGCTTACATTTTTGTGAGCATCAGGGAAGGACAAGGGGGAACAGAATACATAGAACTTGAGACATGTTCACGCTGTCTCTCTCTCTCTCAGAAATTAAAAAAACATTAAAAAATTTAGGAGCGCCTGGGTGGCTCAATTGGTTGAGCATCCAACTTCAGCTCAGGTCATGATCTCATGGTTCATGGGTGCGAGCCCGTATTGGGCTCTGTGCTGACAACTCAGAGCCTGGAGTCTGTTTCAGATTCTGTATCTCTCTCTTTCTCTGACCCACCCCTGTTCATGCTCGTGCTCTCTCTGTCTCTCTCTCTCACTCTCTTTCTCTCTCAGAAATAAATTTTTTAAAAAATTAAAAAAAAAGAACTTGAGACATGGTGATGCTTGAAAAAGGAATGATGGAAGATTTAATTTAAAGTACGGCCAAGTGTTTTTCTTGGGATGGGGGAACCTTTATTCTCTGCAACATGAAAGAGAAACCATAAGTGGAAAGGGGCAGTGAGAGATGTTGGCCGTTGAGGGCTCTCCTGGGAAACAGCTTCAATGTTCTACTCTCAGAAGAGCTTAGAGGGAAGTGGCAGATGGGTGGTACTCTTTTAGGGACTCATAAAGGGGAAATGGGCTTTTGAAATAATGTCCCTGGCCACATAATCTAACAAAATTTTTGTTATGCCGGGGTAGGTATTCTCTGGGATAGCAGTATAGCTGGAATTGAACTGGCTGGATTCTAGTCTAAGCTCTGCCAATACTAGCTGTGTGACTTTGAATATGTCACTTAACTTCTCTGTGTCTCAGTTTCCTCATTTGAAAAAAAAGGGGTTACATACCTCATAGGGTTGCTGTGAAAATTGGATCTGTTAGTTCATGGAGAGGGATTAGGGCTTAAGATAGTCAGCACTGTGCAAGTGTTAGCTATTCTAATTCTTATTCTTCTTGACCCTACGATCCCAGAAATCTTGACATCCCACAACAGAGAAAGGGAATGTAGTAGCTGGTGTTCTGAGCCTTTCAGAATGAGCCTTGCAGCCCAGTGGCTGGAGTACACGGATATTCATGAAATGTGTAAAGAATGAATCTATCTTTGGTCATCTAACTTTCCTTTCTAGTGGGAAATTCCAGAGTTACCCTGGAAGCCTTCAGATTCAAATTCCTACTTTGAGAACAAATGTGTTTAATAGAATTGCGTACTAATAAGATACCAAGCCCAGGGGAAACAGGGAGGCTCATAAAAAATACCAGACATACTAAAAGGAACTTGGTTAATCTGTTCTTCAAATCACAGATGCTGTCACCCCCTCATCAAGGTTTCAGTTGATTTAAAAGCCTCCTTCCCTGCCCCCTGCTAGATTTCCCATTTTAGGGCAGACATTCTGTTCTATGGAATTCTTAACTTTTCTTGCCCTCACTAGTCCCCTCCCCCGTCCAGTGACATTAGAATTTCTGAATACCATCAAAACTGATGATGTTGGGACAGGGAGTTTATAAACAAGCCTCTCTGACAGAACAAGGTGAAAACAATTCCATTTTAATTTGAGAGCACACTGTGTTGCATTTTAAGATGTAACACACTCAATTCATAATAAATTCACTATTCAGTATTTCTGACTCAATCTGTCAGCATCTCAAATGAGATGAGTGTCAGAGGTACCGTCTTTTGATGCTGGGAGCCATGTTAAAGGCCCCTGTTCTCCTGTTGTCCTGAGTCATTGGGATTGGTAAGGTTCAGGGAGGTGGTAGAAACATACCTCCAATGCCATGGCATATACTCCCACACTCCCCTGGCTCCACGGCCTTATTCCAGTCATTAAAGATCAACTGGATTTGATCCCTCTTTTTTTTTCCTTAAATTTATTTCTGAGAGAGAGAGAGAGAGAGCGCGCATGAGTGGGGGAGGGGCAGAGAGCGAGGGAGACACAGAATCTGAAACAGGCTCCAGGCTCTGAGCTGTCAGCACAGAACCCGATGCGGGGCTCGAACCCATGAACCAGGAGATCATGACCTGAGCTGAAGTCGGCCACTCAACCGACTGAGCCACCCAGGTGCCCCCAGATCCCTCTTTTAAACATACATACCGGGGCGCCTGGGTGGCTCAGTCGGTTAAGCGTCTGACTTCGGCTCAGGCCATGATCTCACAGTTTGTGGGTTCGAGCCCCGCGTCAGGCTCTGTGCTGACATCTAGCTCAGAGCCTGGAGCCTGTTTCAGATTCTGTGTCTCCCTCTCTCTCTGCCCCTCCCCTGTTCATGCTCTCTTCCTCTCTCTTAGAAATAAATAAAACATTAAAAAAAAATAAACACACATACCTATTCACTGTATGAGAATTCATGCTGTGTTATCTTCTGCCATTCAGCTGAATCAGAAACTCCAGGGGCTACCTGAATTTCCTGAAGTCAGAGGACAGAGGTAAGAAAGGAGAGCAGAGGAGATGGAGAGGCTCCCAGATGCATTTCCCCTTCTCTGCAAATTTCCCCAGGATCTTGGGGTCCTCCATGCTGAATGCTACTAAAAGATGGCCATTGGGGAACTTCGTAAAAAGGCTGCAAAATATGTGCTTACGTGAAGGAAAGGGCATTTTCATTTCTTTAAAAATAAGTCACTCCAAGATGCAGCTCAGACCAAGGAAGCATAAGGGATTGGTGGCCACCACCATAAACTGGGATTAGGCAGGGATGGGTTCTTCTCTATAGGTTTCAGGGCTCTATTGACACTTGATTTTGGACTTCTAGCCTCCAGAACCGTGAGACAATACATTTCTCCGACTTTAACACCAACGACCCTCAAAGTCAATCACTCAGAGGACCATTATTTATTGAAAGGGTTTATATCAGAGGTTCTTAATCTTGGCTACACATTAGTATCACCTAGAGAGACTAGAAAGCTCTGTGCCCAGGCCACACCTTTGACCAGTTAAAGTAGAATCTCTGGAGGTGAGACCCAAGCATCAGCATATATTTAAGGCTTCCCAGATCCGTCCAGGGTGCAGCTGACATACGTGATGCTTGCCATGTGGGTTTATGCATGATTAAAATACCTAATCTTTGCAGTTATCTTTCAAGAGAGGTGCAGGCATTGTTCTCATTTCACAGATGAGGAGATAGAAGCACAGTGAAGTCCCATGCTCTATCCAAGATCATATAGCTGGTAATTTCCAGTGTGGATTTGAACCCAGGCCATCTGGCTTTTAGCCAGCAGGTTTGTTTCCTCTCACGATGTGGGAAACACGAGTTCTTGGCAAAGCCCCGTACTATAAAGTTTCCATGGAGCAGGGGACAGAGAGCTTGCATCTGCTTTCTGAGAAGCCAAGTAAAAGATCTTCCCAAGCCACATTTGTAGTTAGTGATTTTTACAAATTTTGACTGGGAAGTTCAGACTTTCCCATTCCTCCCACAGACCGTCTGAGGGTAAAATTCTCAGCTTTTCCTTTCTTTCCTATATCCATCCAAAACATTGAGCACTAGACTCCAGTCGGAATTAAGTGGAGAGTGGGTGTAGTTTTATCACTTGAGTCTTCTATTTGTGATCAAGGTCCAGCCCATCAAGTTGAAAGCTTATATGCTTTCCTAAAATTAGTCTTCTGTTTTATTTGTCAGACTGGAAGTCTGAAGAAAGAGGATGGGATTGGAAGGCAAACTCTATCTGGTCCCGGTTCTTTGCCCAAATGAGCCCTGGGCCTCTAGGTGAGTGGCTTCACTTCCCTCTGGGCTTATTCCTTAAGATGAAGAGCGTTGGATTCCATTTGAGGTCACATCTCAGTTCAGCCAAGAGACATGTTTTGTTTGGCCCTCAAAATGCTTTCAAATTTTTTGAATTGATTGCCAACTTTTAAAAGTTGGAATCATTTACATAGTCTAGATTTCCTGATTTTCTTGAAGTATCAGAGGAATTGTTGTTGCCACACTGGGTCTTATAGGGCAACTGTGGGCTGGAGTTGAGAGACAGCAGTCTCTTCAGATGGGCACACTCTCCTCAGGTGTCTCTATCCCCTACCTGGCCAACATCACTGTTTACTTATCTCTCTGGCCCCTGCAGGGACTGGAAACCAGATGATCTCCAAAGTCTTCTAGAGGTTGAGATTCCTTTACTCATAGGGTCTTCACATCTTTGAGGCAGGAATAAAGATTGAAGCTTAAATCTTAAAGATTGAGACTCAGTCAATATTTTCATATAGAGATGGGCAGAGTCAAAGTAAAATTAATAAATGGTAATATTCTCTTTCTTACCATTTTATCTTTAACCTTGGCACATACAATTTACAATGTTTGGCATACTCCCTGAACATTTTTATATTCTGGCTCACTTTTTGAAGGCATAAGCAAAGACAAAACAAAAGCCATAAAAGGTTATAAAGAAATTGCCTGGTCAAGAAGAGAGAGGACACCAGGATAATGTGTTCTCAGAAGGACAGTCTGAAATTACAGGACTACCTGTTCTTCAAAACAAGATCATCTGAAGTAAATGTCAGGAAAATATGTTAGGTGCGTGCTGAGTCTGATGTTTTTACACAGACCATATTCAATAAAACTCACTTCTTTTAATGGGATATGAAGTTTTCAGGGAGCTGGGCTATTTATTTATGAACTTTAAGATGACCACATAGTCACTTGAAATTACATGTAAATTTAAGTCCATTGACTCTTGGAGTTCTTCATATGGGCCACTAATAAAAATGTAGCTGGATGCAGGTAAGTGATTTTCAGTCTCTGACCACTCACAACCTTGATGCATTCCTTTTACTTTTTACTGGACTATTTATGAAAACAAAAGTAATACATGCACATACCAAATAGCATAGAAAGATATGAAATGAGAAATAAATGTCTCTTCTCCTTATCTTATTTTTTATTGTAGTAAAATACACATAACATTTAAGTTACTATCTTAACCACTTTAAAGTGTACAGTCCAATAGCATTAAGTATATTCACTTTGTTGTATTTTCTCCCTTATCTTAACCCCAATATTAACCACAGTTATATATTCTTCTGTGTCCTTTCAGAAAATTATATGCACTTTCTTTGCCATTAATACAAATGCATTTTCCCACATCTTCCAAAGTTTCTATCATAGACTGGCTTTGTTGTTTTTTTTTTTTTTTGTTTGTTTGTTTGTTTTTAGTGGCTGCAGACAATTCTCTTTTTATGGATAAACATACTTTACTTCTTAACCAATTCTTTATTAATGATAAAAGGAAAAACCTATAATGGACATATTTGGTATATGTATCTTGGTCTTTGGTCTAAGCCTAAGTATATCTTGTGGGTAAATTCTTAGTAGCCCATAAACCAAGACACTTGTTTGATGGACACTTTCCTATCTGAAAATGGATATAGCTTGCATAGTAAGAGTTTTTAGATTAGGTAGAATACTTATCATAAACTATAATGACACAAAAAGTAAATTGAAGTAGTAACCCTACTCTGGAACTGGATGACTGAAGTATAAATTTGGACCCTGCCAGGCTGACTGTGAGGCTTTGGGAAACTTGCTTATAACATCACTTGCCTCAACTTTTTCATCTGAAAAATGGGAAAAATAATAGTATCTGCCTCTGAAGGTTGCTGGGAAGACTAAACTAATAGTACCTAGCTCATACTAAGCACTACTTGTATTAGTTACTATTTTAGGTCTCTTCTCTTTCCTCATAAAATTTGACCCTGACATTTTAAATATAATAGCTTATAGGGCACTTAGTGGCTCAGTCAGTTAAGGATCTGACTTCAGCTCAGGTCATGATCTCATAGTTCATGAATTCGAGCTCAGCGTTGGGCTCTGTGCTGACAGCTCCAGAGCCTGGAGCCTGCTTCAGATTCTGTGTCTCCCTCTCTCTCTGTCCCTCCCCTGCTCATGCTCTGTCTGTCTCTCAAAAATAAATAAACATTAAAACAATTTTAAAAAATAACAGCTTACAAGATATTTTAAATGTTAAGATCTTACGATGACAAAATTTTATTCTGTAATTAAATTGCCAAAATATTGGTAAAATAGACAAAATGCCATCAATAAACAAAAACTGCCCTATGAAAGGCCTTCTTACACGTATTTAATCAATTTTTGTTATTCTCCATTTCCTTAGGAATACTTTGGATTTACCTTTTTCTCCTTCGTGTTATATTTGGCATGGAAATTGCACTTATTTTTTCCTCAACGTGCTCTAGGTCAAATGAAGCCAGAGCCCAGGAATGACCTTTTGAGAGAATGATTCTTTACACATCATAAATATCTGCAAATCTCTCCTGTACTTTGCCTTACAGTCTTGATTTTGCTTTACCTGACATGATCGGTTTTCTCTTACAAATGAAGTAGAATCAAAAGAATCTCTGTAACATCCTTGTCCCTCAGTTGCCTTGATTTGCATGGGTGGGAGGAGAGGGATGCAGTTTCACCAACAGCTCATGTCCCTGGGGAGCTGCTGGGTCCCTGCGTGGATCCCAAAGATCTTACTTTGTATCATGGACTCCAAACCACCCACTCGTTATTCAAGGCTAGCTCTTTCTCTTTTTAGCCTTACAGAAACCTCCTCCTGTCACTCTTCATTGCTGTAATTAATGACCTTTTAAAAAAAAATCCTAATAAAGGATGGTTTGGTGAAGCAATAGAAACATTGGTGGAATTCATGCTTGTGGTGGTGTCTCTGGTATCTTTGTTCCCTGCAACCTTTCCTTCAGAGCGTCCCCCTCAGGATTTCTTGTAGGGCTGGCTTAGTCGTGACAAAAATCTTTCAATTTCTGTTTATTTGGAAAGGTTTTTATCTCTCCTTCTATCTTGAATGACAGGCTTGCTGGGTAGAGGATTCTTGGCTGCATATTTTTTCTGTTCATCACATTGAAGATCTCCTGCCATTCCTTCCTGGCCTGCCACGTTTCAGTAGATAGGTCTGTCACCACTCTGATAGGTTTCCCTTTGTATGTTAGGGCCCTTTTCTCCCTAGCTGCTTTCAAAAGTTTCTCTTTGTCCTTATATTTTGCCATTTTTACTATGATATGCCTTGCAGAGGTCGATTCAGATTACGCCTGAGGGGGGTTCTCTGAGCCTCTTGTATTTCAACATTTACTTCCTTCCCCAGGTCGGGGAAGTTCTCTGCTATAATTTGTCCCAGGACTCCTTCAGCACATTTCCCCCTCTCTTCCTCTTCTGGGATTCCTATGATAGGGATATTGTTGCGTTTGACCGTGTCGCTGAGCTCTCGAACTCTTCTTCCATGTTCCTGGATCAGTTTGTCTCTTTTTTTGTCAGCTTCTTGTTTTTCTATAATGGTGTCTTCTAGATCACTTATTCTCCTTTCTGCCTCTTCAATCCGTGCATTGGAGGCCTCTAATTTATTATGTATCTCATTTATTGCATTTTTTAATTCTTCATGCCTATTTTTATTTTCCATTCTGTCTGTAGCCATAGTTTCTTTGATGTCCCCTATGTTTTTTTCAAGCCCAGCTATTAATTTTACCATTATTATTCTAAAATCTTGTTCAGTGATGCTGCTGATATCTGTTTTGAGCAGTTCATTAGCTGTCATTTCTTCTTGGAGTTTCTTTGGAGGAGAGGTCTTTCGTTTCGTCATTTTAGTTAGCTTTCCGGCTCTTGTTGGTTTTAAAGACCTATTATTCTCTCTGTTTCTATGAGCACTGCTATATCCAAGAAGG